>NW_027211715.1:205000-357500 GCF_022749685.1 Semicossyphus pulcher
GTGTTCACTGTGTGTGTGTTCACTGTCTGTGTGTTCACTGTGTGTTCACTGTGTGTTCACTGTGTGTGTTCACTGTGTGTTCACTGTGTGTGTGTTCACTGTGTGTTCACTGTGTGTGTGTTCACTGTGTGTGTTCACTGTGTGTTCACTGTGTGTGTGTTCACTGTCTGTGTGTTCACTGTGTGTTCACTGTGTGTGTGTTCACTGTGTGTTCACTCTGTGTGTGTTCACTGTGTGTTCACTGTGTGTGTTCACTGTGTGTGTTCACTGTGTGTTCACTGTGTGTTCACTGTGTGTGTGTTCACTGTGTGTTCACTCTGTGTGTGTTCACTGTGTGTGTTCACTGTGTGTTCACTGTGTGTGTTCACTCTGTGTGTGTTCACTGTGTGTGTTCACTGTGTGTGTTCACTGTGTGTTCACTCTGTGTGTGTTCACTGTGTGTGTTCACTGTGTGTTCACTGTGTGTGTTCACTGTGTGTTCACTGGTTAACCTCCCTCCTCCTCCTGAGCTGTGTCTGATGAACTCTCCTGCTGCTTCCAGTTCCTTGAGGCTGACCAGTGCCCAGTGTGATGAGCTGTTAGCTCGGATCAGTACCAGGATTTCTCTGATGGACACCAACTACCGGCGTTCTGTCTCAGCTGTGGAGCGCCTGTCCGTCTGTCTCTGCTGAGTGGCAGTTTCACTGTATCTAGCAAGTCACACGTGGGCTGAGATCTGTCTCACTACAGCGCTATGAAGCCACAACAAACAGATGTTACTGAGATTTAATGACAATAAACAGGCTGAGAGGATGCTGAGAGAACTACATCAGGAGGCAGGGTTGTAAAGAGGCTGAGTTCATGCTTTGTCAGGTCTGTCTGTGAGACGACAAGAACGCGACTTTAAAATGAACACTACTTTTTAAATGGAGATTGGAACTTTTTGATGCAGCTTCAGGATATCAGAAGAATTGATTTCACACCTGGATCACTTTCCAACATCACCGGACCAACAGTGGAAACCTGACACACTGTGTTTTACATCATACTCATGAGCTCTGGAAACATTTGGATGGAAACTGGAATCATGATGATCGAGGTCAGAAGAGCTGAACCAGAAACCACACCCATCAGTGATGTCACAGGGCTCTGACACACCTGTACATCAGTGAAGGTGTGAAGTTGCTATCTAAAGCTGCCTGTGGAGGATCAGTCGGTCAGATCAGCATCACACCTTCAGTAACCTGCTGTTTGTAACAGAGCAGCTAAAACCTCCACAGGGAACCTTTAGAGTCCAGCAGAGAATCATGTTGGTTTTTTACATTCAGAGTGTTTGATCTCAGTGTGTGTGTGCGTGTGTGTGTGTGTGTGTGTGTGTGTGTGTGTGTGTGTGTGTGAACAGATCAAGTGAGCGATCTCAGCTGTCAGTGAGCTGCCTTAAGGCTTCAGAAATATTATAATCACCTCTCAATACTAAAACGGATTATTACTGTGAGTGTGTGCGTGTGTGTGTGTGTGTGTGTGTGTGAGTGTGTGTGTAGTTATTGCTCTCAAGTATCTCAGAGGTGTTTCATTATTGCTGTCTGTCCCATGTGATGAAGGGTGTTAGACTGTTCACAGAGCCTCAGTTCCTCTCCTCATATCCATGTATCCTTGTCTCCTCATATCCTTTTATCCTGTCTCCTCATATCCTTGTGTCCTTATATCCTTGTCTCCTCATATACTTGTCTCCTTATATCCTTGTATCCTTGTGTCCTTGTCTCCTTATATCCTTGGATCCTTGGATCCTTGTGTCCTTGTCTCCTAATATCCTCATATCCTTGTGTCCTTGTGTCCTTGTCTCCCCATATCCTCGTATCCTTGTGTCCTTATATCCTTATATCCTTGTCTCCTTGTCTCTTCACATCCTCATGAAGTTCCACTTGGCTCCGTCACACCTGCATGCTGGGTTTGCTCAGATCTCCATTCCCCTGGTTCCCTGCTCCTCCTCCTCCACCTCCTCCACCTCCTCCCATCCCTCCTCTCTCCTCCTCATCCTCACTGTCCAGCTCTTCGCTCTTCCTCTTGCTGTAACGCTCGTACAGCACCATGAGCACGCCCATCACCCACGCCGACACCGTGCCGGCCGAGAAGATGACAAAGCCGATGGCTATGAAGAACAGGTAGTCCCAGTATCCCAGACCCTGGTGACAGTCGGCCCGCAGCTGCATCCCTACCTCCGCCAACCGCTGCCCCACCAGCTCAGGAGGACTGCTGCACACCGTCTGACCTTCATCTGAGGAGGAGGAGAGAAGGGGAGGAGGAAAGAGGAGGAGGAGGAGGAGGAGAAGGGCAGAGAGGAGGTTAATGAGGAGAGAGAGAGAGCAGAGAATAATCAGAGGGATGTTAAAATATCAGGAGAAGCAAAGTAATTACTCTGGGGAACACACACACACAGACACACACGCACGCACACACACACACACACACACACACGCACGCACGCACACACATGCGCGCACGCACACACGCACGCACACGCACACACACACACACACACACACACACACACGCACGCACACACACACACACACACACACACACACGTGCGCGCACGCACACACGCACGCACACACACAGCTGTTAACAATGCAGTGATACGCTTTGTAACAAATGATCCCAGAGGGTGCTCCACACAACTCCTCTGTTTGTGTGTGTGTGTGACACATTATTATGCTGCACACACACACACACACACACACACACACGCACACCCACACACATGCACACACACACTCACTCACACACACACACACACACACACACACACACACACACACACACACACACACACACACACACACAGAGGTGACCACAGAGCTGAACATGTGCAGCTCATAACGAGCAGCTTGTTAATGAGCTGAGGTGACTTTAAACCTCATGGAGACAAAAACAACCTGACTGCTCTGTTTCTGTGTTTGACCCTCTGCCACACAGAGGTCAAAGGTCAGGGTCACCTCCAGCAGAGCTCATCATGTATGTGTTTGATCCACTGACAATATAAATTAGAGCTGCTGTGACGTCACACATCGATGTGTCGACTTCAGCCTCCAGTTCAGCGTTTCGTGTGCCGTTACCTTTTTCCTGGAGCCAGAAGTGACCATAGAACACAAAGGTCAAAGGTCAAGGTTGAAGCTCAGCCGTGACCAAGCCTTTTCAGTTTCAGCTCCAAAGCTTTAGAGCTCTCTTCCTCCACATGTCCGGCTGCCTCCCACCCTGCCTGTTTTTAAATCAAACCTGAAGATGCACTTTTATTCCTCGCCTTTTGGCTCGGCCTGAGAGTTACCTTTTTGTTCCTTTTCCGTTACTATTGGTCTGAACGCTTTTTACTATTTTACTGTCCTCTTGTCTTTAAATTGGTCGTGTTTTTATTGTGTTGTTTTTAATGCTGTTGTTTTTGATTGTACAGCACTTAAATGTGCTTTATAAATACATTTGGATATTTGGACAAGAGGGTGGAGCCGGAGAGGAGGGAGAGGTTAGCGAACGCTAAGTTACCAAAGTGCTCTGGAGCTCAGACGTGTTGGACGCTCTGTTCGTCCAATAAAGCGCACACACAGATTATCTGTCTGATATTTACATGAACAAATCTCCAAAAGGCTCCAACAGCACAAACACGGCCCAGAGGTTACGTTCAGTGACTGAGTTAGCTGAGGGGACACCTAGCAGACAGCTAGCAGCTCCCAGCTGTCACTCAAAGAGGCCCCGCCCCTAATGCTGCATCACTGTAAGCCTTAATATAATGTAAACAGGTGAGCTGTATAAAGATTCTCCCCGTACAGTTGTCATGAAGAGAGAAATGAGCTATAGAGACCCAAACTGTTTTTTGTACCAGGCTGTAAACATGTTTATTTCTGCTGTAAAGTTTAACATGGGGCTCTATGGGGACTGACTCACTGCTGGAGACAGCCTCAAGTGGACACCAGAGGAACTGCAGCTGTTGGGACATCAGTAGTTGTTTCATTTTACAGCTGCTTTGTGTCACTGTGCTACACACAATCTGCAGTGTTAGCATGAACGCTCAGAGATGGAGAGGAGGAGATGAGAGAGAGAGACAGACAGACAGACACACACACACACACACACACAGAGACAGACAGGAGAATCAAAGTGAGATAGGAGGAGACAGGAGAGGATGTCTGAGCTCAGGGTCTGTCTCTGTTCCTGCTGCTGATGAATGATTATTGGTGCTAACGATGTTCATTAAAATGCACTCATCCTCAGATGAAGCCAAAGGTGTGAACATAAAGATGAGCGATTAGAGAGGGATGAAGAGGACAGGACGGCTGGCAGACACTCAGAGTCTAATCACATCAGGCTGAAGATTTTATCATTATTTAAATGTTTCCCTGTTTTTTTTCAGACTGACTCCGCCCTCTTTCAGGCTCAGCGAACTAACGACTATTTTGGTAATCGATTAATCTCACTACAATTAATCGATTATTAATCGGATAAAAAAACACATTTTATTCAAAACACAAAAATGAAAAATAAATATAAACAAATATATCTTGTGTTCTTGTACAAAGAAATAGTTTATCAATAATGTAACTCAGTATCAAAGGAACACTTGCCAGTATAAGTGGTGGGCACACGGCGAAGTCATGGTGAAACCGAATAAAGCCAAAAATATCGAAAAACAAACATCAGCAACATCACACGAAACAAGTGGTGAGGCTAAAGCTAACAGCGATGATGCTAGCAGCGACAACAACAGACATCATGGCTGCCATCAATCGGCTGAATCAGAATGTCGACTCAAAGTTTGAGTTGCTCAACGCTTCCATTGCTGGCCTGAAACAGTCACAGGTTGCTGTAGAGGACAGAGAAACCACAACTGAAGAAGGTCTTAATGAGTGGGTGGCCATGTCGCTGAATGAGCGGGTGGATGACCTCGTCTTGCAGTCTACACGACAAAACATACGGATCATTGGTGTCCTATAGGGTATGGAAAAGGGCAACCCGACAGACTTTGTTTTGAAATTCATACCTACACTATTAGGAGAAGAAAACTTTGACAATAAACCAGTTAAGGTCCGAGCGAAGGCAGCGGCAACAGATGGCCTCCCTCGTCAACTTATTGCACGGATACATCACGTCAGTAAAGGAGCGTATTCTGAGACTTTCCTCACAGCGGATCCCTTTATAATACAAGGGAACACATATTTTTATCTTCCTGGACCTGGGCCAAGCAGTGATGAAACAACGTCAGAGCTTTGATAACATCAGGACCAGAAGCAGAGCTGCAGAGGTGAGATGTGGATTCTGTCATCCAGCGACATTTGTGGTCTCCGTAGGCGAGGACAAACGCACCTTCAACAACCGAAGGAGGCTGAGAAGTTCCTAGACGACAAGCAGGTGCCGCGCTGGCCTAACTAACCATGGGCAAGAATAAGGAGGACAGCTAACTTTCATGTTTGGCTAATGTAAAAAAAACTCGGATTTCACCGTTGTAAATCGTCCAGCTTTGTTTACGTCTCACGATCGACGGAAGCGGACACACAGACTGTGTTGGTATGTTACGCGCTCAGAAGTTACGGACTTGGGTGTTTTGGTTCTGAGAGGTGAGGGGGAGAAGGGAGGCTGAGGGTCCTGGAAGGCAGCACAGGGTGTGTGTGTTTAACTAATATTGTTGTTATGGGGCTTCTTACGTGTTCTTTTTTTCTGTATTTTGATGTCATGGTGTTATTACGCATGGGATGGGGATCACAAATATACCAGTCGAATTTTAGCGGCAGAGCCAGAGGGGTTGCTATATTATCAAGAAAAATGTGTTGTTTGATCATGTGTATCAGTCACAGATCCAAATGATTTATAATTGTCTCAGGGACTCGTAACTGTGTTCCTGTCACATTGTTTAATGTGTACGGTCCAAACTCTGATGATCAGTCAGTTTTTCAGTTTTGAGTAGAATTCCAGATGTTGGAGACACAACAATTATAATGGCTGGTGTTGGGGATTCACTGCGGCTGTGGCTCAGGGCTAGTGTCGGTCGTGTGTCAATCGGAAGGTCGGAGGTTCGATCCCCAGCTCCCTCAGTCTACATGGTTAAAAGTAGGAGAAGCCTACTGGGGATGATCAGGGTACTAAAGAAACGTGGCCATAGTGCTGCAAACTGTCCTGCTTTACACGGGGAAAAGAAGCCTGCGAAGTCTGTTGCGCTTGTTGGAATTTCATATCCTGTGTCAGAGGTGTCTTCTGCTGCTCGTGAATCAGAACTTGAAATTTACGCTCCATTTCTTATGTTTTGTGTCTTTGACTGGGGAGGGTGACAGGCTGCCCATAACTATTTTGAGGGATACAGCAGCATCTCAATCTTTCATTCTTAGTGAACTGTTGCCTCTCTCTGGGGAATCTGTTGTGGAGTCTCATGTTGTTGTGTGTGGTTTCGGGATGCAGTGCCTGGGTGCGCCGCTGCACACTGTTTACCTCGAGTCAGGCCTGGTGACAGGTCCAGTGATTGTAGGGGTTCGTCCATGCTTTCCAATAGAGGGGGCGTACTTTCTTTTGGGGAATGATTTGGCTGGCGGAAGGTACTGGTGAAACCGGAGGGGACAGCCGTCCTTATGGTAACTGACCATCCTGATAAGTTGGCTCATACATATCCTGAGGTGTTTTCTGCCTGTGCGGTAACCCGGGCTATCGCAAAATGTGAAGCCGTAAGTGAAACTGACATTGATTTGTCTGGCAGCTTTGTTGCTACGGGTGAGTTTGGCGTGGATGTTTCATCTCCGTCTGCTTATTTGTCATCTTCTGGTGGGGGATGGTGTAGCCGATAAGGTAGATTCTGATAAGGGGTCTGTAGAATGAGGGTCACTCGTGAGTGAGCAGAGAATGGATCCTGACTTGTCATCTCTTTTTGAAAGTGCTGCGTCGGCGGAGAAGAGTGTGTCTGTGCCTCGGGGGTACTTTATTAAAAACGGTGGGCTCTTACAAACATGGACACCGCTTTACGCACAGCCAGATGGTGACTGGAGTGTTGTTACACAGGTTGTGGGCCCTTTAAAATACCGCTCTGACATTCTGAGTGTAGCTCATGATCATCAGCTTGCTGGTCATCTGGGTGTGAATAAAACATATGATTTTTTATTGTGTCATTTCTTCTGGCCTGGTCAGAAGAAAGAGGTGGTGCAGTACCGTAAATCTTGTCATGTGTGTCAGGTTGCTGGCAAGCCAAATCAGCCAGTTCCGCCAGGATTGCTGTATCCAATCCCAGTTGTAGGTGAGCCTTTTGAGCGGGTCGTTGTCGACTGTGTCGGTCCACTTCGACGTAGCAAGTCCTGTAACAAGTTTCTGCTTACTATTATGTGTGCAACAACCCGTTCTCCTGAGGCCATTCCACTGCGTAACATAACTGCTCCGGTGGTGAAGGTTGTTTTCTGTTTTTGGGTTACCAAAGGTGAGTCACGTCCGCTCGAGTGCATATCATCATCCCGAGTCGCAGGGCGTGCTACAACGATTCAGTCAGACGCTCAAATCCATGTTATGAGCATACTGTTGAGAATTTGAAAATGATGGGGATGATGGCTTTCATTTAATGTTATTAGCAGTGAGGGAGGCTGTGCAGGAGTCCTGAGGATTGAGTCCTTCTGAGCTGGTCAGTCTGTGCGGGAGACTTCTGACAGAGAAGACGCTGGTTGACTCTGAACCTCAGAACTCGCTTGATTTTGTGTGTGGCTTTCGCTAAGTGCTAAACAAAAGAAGATGAGAGGCTGGTACGACACAAAGCTGTGTTGGGATTTGGTAGGAGCTTTTGGTTATTAATACAAAATATTATTAATAGTAATTATGATTTTTAATATTAATAAAAGATTATCAGTCGGAATTACTAATTACGGGGCACCACCCTGAAAGAAGAAAAATCTGTCTCAATATTACACTTATAAAATATCAATATTGTTAATAAATAATCAATATTTTCAATTAAAAGTGAAAAAGGGAATGTATGAATCTGAGCACTGACCTTCACAACCAGCCATAATCACACTGTAAACACAATTAATCACAAACAACTTCTCTTTAAATTATAAACAGAATTTATTTAACGAGCAGCACCGATCAAAATCAATGTCACTTAATCAAACTGATTATTATCAAACCGAAACTAAGAGCAGTTATTTACAGAGCACAAAGCAGAAGCACACGTGTGTGTGTGTGTGTGTGTGTGTGTGTGTGTGTGTGTGTGAGAGAGAGTAAATGGGGGGGCAGAGAGAGAAAGGATGGCGTGTGTTCAAAATGGTGGATCAAGTCCGTGTAAATTGAACAAAGAAAACAGGTGTGGCCTGGCCTGATAAACTACACAAGATGGCGTGGAAAAGCTAAGCTCACGCGATCTGTACCTTTAAGGTGTGTGTGAGTTACAATGGCGGGTGTGTGAGTGCGTGTGTGTGTATGTTGGTTAGTACAAAGGAGGAGAAAGATATACCGTTGAGGCGAAACAAAGCAGCTCGAACTAGCCGCGGTCAGATTCAGTAACGGTAACTTTATCACACAGAAACCCAGCAGATGATCACAGATCATCGGCTGTGGCACTGGACAACAGAGTTAAAACAAATACAGCAGCAAAACACAAGCATAAACGGGACACGGCGGTCCGCAATTAATCAAACAAAAAGCAGCAGTTTCACATTAACATAAATAAACACACTTTCTAAGCTATCTCTGCCCAGACAGAAGCCTCTTACTTGAGATCACTCTTGGGAGTGATCAGGGTGTGTTTTGTCCAGTGTTCAGCGCGATCCTTGGCGCGATCCTTGGCATGATCCTTGGCGCGGACAAAGATGGATCCGTGAACGAGAAAAAGAAAAATGACCTCCCACAGGACTCAAGTCGCTGTGGAAAGGCAAGAAGGGAAAAAGTACCTCCTAATGCAACTCTGGCTCCACATGAAAGGCAAACATATGTGGGTCTCACTGGCTTTTATAACCTGCATGAAATCCTGGCTGTGTCACAGGGACCTGTGGGGTTCCCTTGGCTTTCCTCCAATGGAAGGGTGGAAATTTGCTTTCCCCTTTCACTTCGCACTTAGGTGCGAAGGAAGGAGCATTCTGGGATACTGAGTCTTTGTGGTGTTTTAGTACTCTCATCAGGCTCCTCATCTCCCAAGTAGGCCTCTCCTTTGTTTGAGCCACATGGTGAGGTCCCAATAGCTGAAAGCAGAGTTTTCGCTCCAGGTGATAAAGTGCTCGTTTTGTTGCCAATCCCTGGTTCCAGTCTGCAGGCTTGCTTCAGTGGCCCGTACTTTGTCCAAAAGCGAGTTGGTGACAGAGCCTACGTCATTGCTACTCCAGATAGAAGTCGTAAGAATAGACTGTGTCACATAAACATGTTCTGTACCATGAGCGTGAGGTTGTGTCTGGCCCGGACTGTGTGACACCTGTGCCTGTTGATCCTGCTGTGCCCTTGGTGAGGGTGGCTGCAACTCAACTGTGACCCTGTTTCTGCCTGTGTGGTGGCGCTGTCCGGTGCTGAAAATACTGGACCTGCTTTGGCACTGAGCACTGGCGGGGCAGAGGAGGATGTTGTTGCTCTGTCTAAAGCGGTGGTCAAGGGTAGGTTAAAAAATGTAGAAATGTTGGCTAATCATGAATCTCATTTCGCTCAGGTGTCTTGTGTTCAGCGCTCAGACATCTCAGGGTTAATTCAATCAATCAATCAATCAAATTTTATTTGTATAGCGCCAAATCATAAGCAGAGTTATCTGGAGACACTTTACAGACAGAGCAGGTCTAGACCGACTCTTTGTTCTGTTATTTAAAGAGAGGCCCAACATGAATCACCATGAGTAGCACTTAGCAACATTCGGCACATTGGCAGAAAAACTTCCTTTAACAGGCAGAAACCTCGAGCAGAACCAGACTCATGTTGAACAGCCATCTGAAGAGACTGGATGGGCCGAACATGGGATAGAAGGAGATGCAGGATAGAGACAGGCAGAGAGAGCAACAACAACATATGTCCTTGTTACAACAACAACAGACACATACTGATGGTTACAATGCCAATAATAGTGGTAGACTAGTGTGAAGATTAGCTAAATAAATAAATAAATTAGCGAGAGAAGCAGAGTAATGATAAAGGCTGAGGTAATCGTAATTGTGTCACATACGTCTCTGTTTGTGGATGTACCGTCATGCACGATAGTATTACAGCACAATATTGATGTAGGTGACCCCCCGCTGAGCATGGGACGGCTGAGCCCAGCTCAAGTGCATGGAGCTCTCCCTGCCTCTTAGTTGATAAATCTGATCAATCTGATTGGTTTTGTACAGATTTCAGAAAGGTGAATAGTATGACAAAACCTGATTGTTTTCAGGACTGGTCAGATCAGGACTGCGTTGATCGGGTGATTCATTTGTAACAAATCTTGACCTATTAAAAGGGTAGTGGCAAGTCCCTTTAACTGCCCGTGCTAAGGAGACCTCGGACTTCCTAACACCTCATGATTTTTTGCAGTACAAAGTGATCGCTTTCAGGATGTGTAATGCACCCGCCATATTTCAAAGGCTTGTGAATATGTACTGTCTGGACTCTCAGGGTGTGAAGCTTACTTAGACAGACAGACAGACAGACAGACAGACAGGCAGGCAGGCAGAAAGACAGACAGACAGAGGGGGCGGGGCCAGCAGCTGTGCAGAGGTACAGGTGTGTTGGGGGACTGAAGCAAAGCAAAGAGATCAGATTAAAGTAGTTTGTGAATTAAAACGTGAGTAAGGTGAAGCAGAGAGAACAATTACACTGTGGAAGGAAGAAATCAGCATCTAGAAAGAGTTTAATCCAGACTAAGTAAGCAATCAGTACGTTTGAGGTTATTCTGTAGAATATTCTGGACAGTTTTTGTATTGTTTTGGAATGTTGCAACAATAATAAACACACATTTGCATAAAGGAAGCATATTTGGCCAATTCCCATGTTGATAAGAGGATTAAACACTTAAAAATATCTCTTTAAGGTACATTTACAACAGGTAAAAAATGTGTGATTAATGTTGTGATTAATCACGATTTAACTATAGACAACCATGTGATTAATCACGATAAAATATTTTAATCGATTGACAGCCATACTTTCAATACTTAAGTACAACAATATGAGAAAAATACTTTTGATACTTAAGTAGAAAAAAGATCAGATACTAAGACTTTTACTCAGGTGACATTAGAACAGCTGACTTTTACTTCAAAGTCTGTTTCTGCTTTGATATCGACTTTGACTCAAGTGTGGTTTTTAGGTACTTCATCCACCACTGACTGTTACATGAGGCGAACTGGAAACTAAAAATAGCCCGGCTGAAGCCCCCCCCCCCCCCCCCCCGTCACTGGTTGGGAGAGTGAACGCTGTTACAGTTTCTCACAGCTGCTAAAACACTGAGTCCCGTTCTCTGAACCAAACGCTCCGTGGCCTAAACCCATCTGTGGAGTCTTTAGGAAAAACCTTAAACAAGTTCAGCTGGTTAGACATCTTCTGCAAATCTCATCCACTCTTTCTGCAAACCTCTGAACACATTCTCACTCACTGAAACACATTCTGCACAGCGATGCACATGTGCTGAAAAATGAGTCACATGGGCGCCACAAGTTAAACACAACTACAACACAGCTGTCATGATTTACACACAACTCACAACTGTTCACACTTGTTTCTAATGATGTGATCAAACCAACTGAGCAGAATATATAAAGTATAAGCCAGTTCAGAGGGCACTGTTCAGAGTACGTATATGAGGAGGGAGAGGAGGAGGAGGAGGAGGAGGGGAAGGAGGAAGAGTTTGAGATGAAGTCCGAGCAGCTGTCACAGACCATGTTCTTGTTCATGGGATGGCAATGAGGAAAGCAGCACAGAGACGTGATGCTGAGGAGGAAGGACTCCCTCACTGACAGTTGCTCATGTTTAAATGTTCTGAGATGTGCTTTCGGGTTCCTCTGGCCTGACTGTGTTTTTACTGTATGCGAGTGCTGAATGTGATTGTGATTACTGTATTTCTTTGTGCGTGCATTCAGTAGACAGGCCTACAGTAAACTGTTTTCTGTAGCCACATGCCCTGGACGCTGTGTTCTCAGAGTGTCTGATGAATGCTCTGTAGTGTTTATATTTTGACCTGCTGCGTGTCTGATCCGACAGCAGAGTCAGAGCTTTGAGAATGTACTTTGAATGTTTGGTTTTGTGTTTGAAGTTCTGAGAAAATGAGTGAAGGTTTCAAGAAATGTGTCTTAGCAGTTGTGAAAAACTGTACGATTCCTTCATCTTTTTTCAGTCATACCACAAAGCTATCTTAAGTTTACTTAAATTAGACTCTATTATAATTTATCTAGCAGTATAAGCTGCTCATATAAGTAAGAAACACCTGTGCAAATATCAGACTGAGGTGGCTTCGTTTAAATACTCTGGCTTTCTGGAGAAGGCATGATTGGGACCCCTCTGCCTGGCTTTCTATAGACCGGACAGATTGTTGTGGGACCTCTCTCCCAGCCCTTTTGAACAGCCCTATTAAGACAAACAAATCTCTGTATGGAGGGAACTTTCTAGGCCAGAGCTCCATGAAAATATGGAAACAGATTAAAACATACTTGACAGCCCCAGATATGTACCTAGACCGTCCAATTTGTGACAATCATGCCTTTAAACCTTTCAGTGTGGACTCTGTGTTTGCTCGCTGCAAAGAAGAAGGAGTGGTGTGTCTGAAAGACTTGTACCGGGGGGGCACTTCATGACCTTTGAGTAATTCAGACACGTATGATCTCCCGGCCTCACACTTTTTCCGATAGCTACAGCTCCGGAGCTTTATAAAGACTCATATATCTACATTTACAGACATTTCACATCATCGGCCATTTACAGTGATCACTAACGTTATACCAGGGAGTAAAGGCGCAGTGTCAGACACCTTCTAGCCAGGAAGCAGTCAGCACAGAGAGGTGCTCAGTAAATGCTTGAATGAATCTGATACAATTCAAAGTACTAATAGGCTGCACTTCTGAAAAGTGAAAGTAAACTAGAAGTATCCCAGTGTATCAGCGACGTGTAACAAATGCATCAATCTGGCACCCCTACACACCAACTATGGACCTGTCCTAACCTTCACTCATTCTGGACTTCGGTGTTTGATTTTTAATCCAAAGCATTCAACAAGAAATGGTTGCCCGACCCCCTGGTGGCCATTCTGGGAGCTACTAGTGACAGCCCTCTGAACTCTGGCAGTGGGCTGTGTATCTTGGTACAGTATTGGCTAAACGAACGTAACGAATGCGATTATGGAAGTCTGATGCTGTGCCTTCATTTGAGATGGCTGAGGGAGCTGGTCGAGATCCTCCGTTTGGAGAGGCTTAGATTCAAGATTGCAGGAAGGATGAGAGTGTTCGATAAAGCGTGGGGAGACATGTAAGGGGTCTGAGGGAGAGTGTCGGTGTGGGACAAGAGATTAACGAGACTAATCCTGTGACAATGGTGGCTCTGTGTTTACATGCATTCTCTGAATTTTCTTTATTCATATTTATTCTTCCCCTCTAAAATATCTTAATAATCTTGATTTATTTAATTATTGATTCTGTAAAAGGAAAGTTCAGACGAGGCCACTACAATGAAAAAAGATGTTGAGGATGCAGCCATGATCTGAGTGTAACAGGGAAATGTAACTAGCCAATATTTAATCAGACGTTTATCAAGTTTCTGTTGTGAATAAATAAAAGATTCTTTGTAGTCTGTCTCCGACTAACGGCATGAAATATTCAAAAACTCCATAACGTTATGTTACACTCTGGAGTCTGCTGACAGAACGTCAGCTAATTAGCATTAGCTTAATCTGCTGTCTCCGGCAACAACGTGACGGACAGAAATACTCTCCGTCAGTTTTCTCTGCATGTTGTGATGTTTAATGAAGCGTTAGCTTTATCAAGAGTTAGTGTTAAATTAGCTTTACCAGTGGCGTTAGCTTATTAACAGCTTCTCTACCATGGTATTCTGTCCTCCGCAGCTTCACCAGCGGCCCGGCTGTGGGCCCATCACAAAGCGGAGAGGAGAGGAAACAGGCGGAGTTTCATTCCGTTTGTTTATAAAAACGAGCAGAACATGTAACCATGCGTTTGTCCGTGTAAACGGGCACTAATCTACTGATGACGGACACATCATCAGCACGGCACAACAAACGGAGAGTCCTCATTGAGAAATAATTCATGTCTATCCCAGAGGACACTGAAGATGTTTTAACTTCCTGTAATTCATCACATGAGCTACACAAGCCGCCCTGTATAGTGCTGCACACTCTCTGTGTAAATGTTCCAGACTGTTACCTGCTGAGCTCGTACCTCGGCTCACCCCGACTTCACGCAGACTTTTTACTGAGAGATGAAGGGAAAAGTCTGATTAAAGTCGATGTGAATAGATTTCGTTTTTTGAGTTCTCAAATGCAGCTCACCTGAACAATGTCGGGACACTTTCAGGTGAGCGGAGCACGTGGGAACGGAGCTGTAGAGATGTGCAGTCTAAATGCAGCAGGTTTGTTTCACACTCACTGCAGCTTCACATCTGTTCACTTTAAACAAAGACAGGCTGAAGATCTGCAGCATGAGATGGAGACAGGAGGGACAGGACAATCAATCAATCAATCAATCAATCAATCAATCAATCAGGAGGACTTCAATCATATCTACAAGCAAGATCATCACACACACACACGCACGCACGCACGCACACACACACACACACACACACACACACACACACACAGCTGCAGGACGTATGTGGTGTATCTACATCTAAACATTTACACACCTGAGCGTAAACGTCAAGTTCATCTCTTGTATAGAAATGTTTCCTTCTTGTTAAACTGTGCTTTGTTTGTTTGTTTGTGTTTGTTTATTTTTGTTTGTTTATTTGTGTTTGTTTGTTTGTTTGTTTGTGTTTGTTTTTTGTTTGTTTGTGTTTGTTTGTGTTTGTTTGTTTTTTGTTTGTTTGTGTTTGTTTGTGTTTGTTTGTTTTTTGTTTGTTTGTGTTTGTTTGTTTGTGTTTGTTTGTGTTTGTTTGTTTTTTGTTTGTTTGTTTGTGTTTGTTTGTGTTTGTTTGTGTTTGTTTTTGTGACTATAAACCCATTGAGTTCTGGAGAAAATTTGAGGAACATAATACTGTCATGGCAACCACAACCCTGGACAGTAATGTTTACAACTCGTGTCTGGGCTTCCAGGGCTTAACACTGGACACAGTTTATGGAGTTAATCGAGTACATTTTAAACAGTTGGAGCTTTTTAACATATATGCTGCCGTTTTTACTTCATTGTGTTTGTATTTTGACCACCGTGCGCCCTGCAGCTTCAACCTTGGGTGAGGGAGACCCCGGTGTGCCCCCGATCAGTCTCGGATCCCATCAGCTATAGTCTGACGACGATGCCAGGGTAAACGGGATAAAAGACGTCCAGTCAAGCCTTCCTTTTTCACGTGCTGCATTGTTTACAGAAAAAGAAACCGTTTCTCTTTATGTAAATTAACGGCTCTTACCTTTGCTGAAATTTCAACATCATGATGTAGATTAATAAAAAGTACAAATGAAGCTTGGTCACGTCTGTCCTCAAGAGGAGAAGAAAGAAAAATGTTTGTTTGTTGAACAGAGGTCGGATCGATCATTTCTGATGCATTCCAGGAAGTCGTGAAATCTGAACGCAGTGCATTTATCTCAAGTTTAATTTCAGATCAATAACTGATTGTTAGCTGTAAGCATGCAGATGTCTGTTTATAGAGATTAATAAGAATCTAAATCATTGTCAGATAGCCGCTGATGGAAGCCTGGATGTCATTATGGGGCATTACGTACCGCCTGCTTTTGCTGTCCACACAGACAGTTTTTCCTGCATACAGGAGCCTGCTGATATGTAATTGGTACGTGATACTATTCAGACCCGGCACTGATCTGTTGCTTGCCGCTCCACTAGCTTGCTCTCCGTGCTCTGACTTCACCGCCGGTCAGCGTCGGTCTTTTGTTGATAGTTCATTAATTAATATTTAAACGCGGACAAAAACTTGAAAACAAAACTCTGTGGGGAAAAGGCGGACACTCTCACTCTCCAACGTGGTTGCGACACCTAGCAAACATCTCGGTGCACAAATGCCAGCCACCACCTGTGTCCACTTGTCTCTCTTAACGACTTTGGCACGCCCCAGGACTAGGTAAGCCCACCCCTAGCCTGACAGCCAATAGGACGACAGTGCTGTGACAATATTTATGTAAATTATTGATGAGCACGTCTCAGGTGCTGCTTGTCTCTCTAATGGTTTAAACATGACTAATGAATGTGACACATGTCACAACTGAAATGATATAATATCATTTTATATAGAATTCAACCTTTTTATTCACGTGTGTACCAGGGGAGCTTTACACCTATTGTGTTTCTCTATTACTCACACCCCCAGTGGTGCTGTGAAGTACTGCAGACAGTGCTGGAGATTATTTAAAATGCTAACAGTAATAATGAATAAAATGTTAACACTCAAAGTTCATGAATAATAATGATTTTATAATTGAATAATGTAAATAATAATGTGATAATAATGTGATAAAAATGTGATGATGTTAGTTTTAGTCAGTCGTCGCATGATATATATACAAACATAAGAAATATAAACAGTATAAACACATTAAAATCCATGTGTGAAGTATTGACTGAAAAGGCTTATGCAGAAACAAACGCCTATCCTACATTATTATCAAGTTAAGCTCCCATTCAGAAATAAGAATAATAAATAAATCACCATATGTCTATCTTACATTCGTGTGAGTTTAAGATACACTACAGAAATAACAAAAGAAATAAATCATTCACACTTTTAACCCTCAAAAAGAGCATTGCAAAACATTCTTTTAAAAACCAAAAGCGAGTTACACATTGATAAGAATTTTGTCTCAAAAACTCAATTTTGAACGTCACAGATTTTTTTATATAATATCCCCATCAATTCCTTTTCAATTTCCAAAAACCATCAATTTAGTTTTCTTAATATTGAGAGACAATTTATTCACATCAAACCAAGTTTTGAGGATTTCTAGCTCCCCTTCAATAACAAACAAAAGTTCCTTTAAATTTCTCCCAGAGCAAAATAAATTTGTATCATCTGCAAAAAAGACAAATTGTAACAAATCAGTAACTTTGCAAATATCATAAATGTAAAGTATGAAAAGTTTTGTACCAATCACTGATCCCTGGGGTACTCCAAAGGTGATCTTCCTGAATCCGGACATGGTATTATTAATTTGCACACACTGCTGTCTGTTTTCTGAGTAGCTTTTCAGCCAGGAGTAAGCTGTACCTCTTGTCCCATATTTCTCCCATTTTCCCAATAGTTTGTTGTAATCTATAGTATCAAAAGCCTTCTGTAGGTCAATATAAATGTCAATAACTCAGTAATATACCAATAACACTCAATAATCTATATTTATTAATGAAGAGATCCAATTGTTTCACAAATAATTTCTCTAATATTTTTGAAAAGAGAGGAAGAAGGGATACTGGTCCATGTGGTGCTTATCTCCATTTTTAAATACTGGAATCACCTTAGCTAATTTCATTCTATTAGGAAAGACACCTCTTTGCTGGTTTTATAATATAATCAATAACTTCTTTAATAATCACCATATCAATGGAGTTTATATCAGCTGATCTTTTGTTTTTAAATGTTCTTACCATTTCAGTTACATCAGTTTCATTTACCCTACAAAGGAACATGAACTGATATTACTATTAATCATATTATTAAACAAATCTTTGTAATCAGGCTCAGCAACTTTGTTAATTTTAATTGTGTCAGATAAGTGCCTACACCCACAAACCAACAGTTTTATAAATGGTACACTGTAACATCAGAGCTGTTTAAGAAATAACATCTGTTCTGAATGATGTGATTGAATTCTTTCCAGGTTCTTTGAATGTTATTTGTACTTTCCTCTAATATTTAATTGTAGTATTCCTTCTTCTCTAATCTCATAATGGAAATCAGTTTATTCTTATACAACTTATATTTTCCTTCACTTTCACTGGTTCTCAGTTTGAAATATTTCTTACGCCGGGGACACACCGGATGCCGAGGCGCTGCGAAGCGCCGCGCAACGAAAATCCCGCACGAGCCGGAGCACTTCCGTTCACACCAGACGCACATTTCTCTGCGCCGGTCGACAAGCGCCTCTGCTCCTCAGCTGTCGCTTACTCACATTTGGATCTGTTTTTTCATCATGCTCTCTCTCTCTGTTTGCGTGTGTGTTTTGACACCCCGCCCCCACCCCCTATAGCCAGTCCACTTTGTGTGTCTCTCTTTCTTATGTGTGTGTGTCTGTGTCTGTTTGTGTGTCTATGTCTGTGTGTGTGTATGTGTCTATGTCTGTGCGTATCTTCGTCTCTCTCGCGCTCTGTTTAGATACTGACAAATATATAAAAGCACACAAATATAACATCGCATTTGTCAATCGCGGTGTTTTATGTAGAAAATGGTTTTAATTTTGAAAATTGACCGGATTCTCTCGTTGTTTCATGTGTGACTTCCTGCCAGGATTGACGCGACCGCTTGCGGCTCGCGCAAAAAATAGACCAGATGCCGAAACGATCGTTACAGGGCGCAAGCCGGCCGCGGAGGTGCGCGCCGCGGCGCGTCTGGTGTGAACAACACAATTGGTTAACATGGGCGCCGACAGGAAACGGGCTCCGCTCCGCGGCTATTCGCGGCGCTTCGGCGTCCGGTGTGTTCCCGGCGTTATAAAGTAATTTTTTCTTTTTGAACGCCCTCTGCAGACCTTTGGTCATCCATGGCTGTTATAGTTATCTTTCACCCTGCACTTTCTAATAGGACAGTGTTTATTATATAACTCTAAAAATATAAACAAAAATGCATCATAAGCCTGATTTGTGTCGTCAACATACACCTCGTCCCAGCTTTAATTTGTAAGGTCCATCTTCAAGGCTTCAAGTCTTTCTGGTGTCCTTGATCTTACTGGTTTGCGGGACGTCTCCCTTCCACCAACTGAACATTTCAATTATGTAAGATCACAAAAATGTGAAGATGATCACTGATATCATTTAACAGCAATCCACTAGTTGCTTGGTGATGATCATTGGTGAAATATTATCAATAAGAGTAGCACTGTCTTTGGTTATCCTTCTGGGTTTGTCAATAAGGGGCCAGAGACCATAACTAAACAGTGCATTACAAAAATCTGTTGTTAATTTATGTTCATTCCATTTTAACAAATCAATATTAAAGTCAGCACAAACACAGAATGATTTCTTATCACATACTTTCCCAAAAATATCAACTATGGTATCCATAAATTGATCAGTGCAAGAACCAGGCATACTTTATACGCAACTCAAGAATATACTCTTGGATTTAGTGGAATGAATTCCAATTGTCAAACTCTCCATCGTATCATTTACAGTTGTACTATCAATTATCTTACATTAAAAATTGTTCTCCACCACCCCTTTTATTAATCCGGTTTACGTTAAACATGTTGAACAGATTTTCAGAACAGTATTCAAAATTGGATTAGTAATCATTATAATGTATAATCAATATAATGTTATTTTCAAATCTAAATTATTTATGTTCAGTGAAATTTGAAAGACTTTAATTCCTCACATTTTTTCTTCTTACTGCTATTTTCAACGAAGGATTTTTTATCCTCAGACAGATTATCACTATCAGTGTCCACAGTAGAAAACATAACATAACCAAAATGCATTTTATCTTCTTTGTTTATGATGGATGCTTTGACGTTTTGAATGTAATATGATAACAATGTGATAATGATGTAATGATAATATGATAATGTTATAATAATGGAAATAATAATGTGATGGTAATGTGATAATAATGTAATAGTAATGTGACAACAATGTGATAATAATGTAATGATAATGTGATAGTAATGTAATAGTAATGTGATAACAGTGTGATAATGTAACAATGTGATAATAATGTAATGATAATGTGATAATAATATGATAATAATGTAATAGTAATGTGATAACAATGTGATAATAATGTAATGATAATGTAATATTTTAATACTTGGATAATATAATAGTAATGTAATAATAATGTGATAATGTAAATAATTAGGTGATAACAATGTAGTAATTATGAGAACACATTAATAGCAATGTAATGTGATTATAATGTAAATACTAATGTAATAGTAACGTTATAATAATGTAAATAATAATGTGATAATAATGTGATAATTATGTGATAATACACACACACACACACACACACTGAGGCTTCAGTTTCTCTCCGTTCATCATTCTGGGGATGGTGAACACTAAGAACAGTCCACCTTTTCTACATCACATCCAGGCTCACTCTATGCTCACGTTCATCTCCTTCTTGACTCTGTTTCCTCTTCTTCTACGTCCTTTCATTTCTCTTAGTCTGCTCTGTCATCTCCACCCAACCGCCCCCCCCCCCCCCCCCCCACACACACACACACACACACACACACACACAGCTGATCAATAATTGATGGTCTGTCTATATCAAATTGATCCGTCTGCTCATAATAAATGTTTTACAGGATGTAAGACAGAGTGTCTCTTCAGAAAAACGTCAGTCTCATAAACTTTTATTGACTCCGTTCAAACTGGAGCAGGAACCTGTCAAGACTTTCTTCTTCTCTGTGTATGAATATTTAACTGTTGCCCCAGCCCGGCTAACCCCGGTGCTTCTGAACCAGAACAGCAGCAGCTCTGCCAGAACACACAAGTACTCTGTGTGAGTCAGCATGTTCATGATGGACCACAGACAGTACAGAAGCTCGTCTACAAGCGCAAACTCCATGAAGACAGCAGAGGAGACATGTGGGACTGATGATGGAGAACATTCAGAGTGTTTAAGGTTTTATTAAAGTTTAAACATCAGCATGTTAAACCACCCGGCTCATACAGGTAAATGGTAAATGGACTGTACTTATACAGCACTTTTCTAGTCTTGCAACCTCTCAATGCTGCTTTTACACAACATGTCACATTCACCCATTCACACACTGATGGCATTCATACCTGATGGCTCTGCCACCGGGAGCAATTTGGGGGTCAGTGTCTTGCCCAAGGACACTTCGGCATTTAGCAGTCAGGGATCGAACCCCCAACATTCTAATTGAGAGACAACCGACTCTACCACTGAGCCACAGCTGCCCACAGGGTTAACAACGCGTTAACGCACATTCCCTTTAACACCACAAATTATTTTAACGTGCGATTAACGAACACACGTTCTATTATTATGACCCTCCACACGCCACGTAGTTTGAGAAGTCAGGAAGCGATGCAGCCGCAATGTTGTGGTTAGCATGCAGAAACAAACCTCTGTGAGCAGAAATGGATAATGACAAATTCAGCCTCAAGGCCCTGCTCTATGGTTCTCTGGACAAGACAAAAGTTGTATTTACTGTCGATGTGAACTGAGTTACCACCGGCAGTGTTTCCGCTACATACGTTTTACTTCAGATTTCTGTGAGATTAAACGACTCCGCTCCAAATGAACGGTCGTTCGCCCGCTCTCCTTGTTGAGGAAGTCAGACGAGAGTCAGCTCTAGTCAGAATAAAGATCTTGGGTAACAGAAAACAAAGGGCTATGCTAATTGCTATATCGTCTCAGACTATAGCCGATGGGATCCGAGATTGCTTACGGCTTAACAAGTAAAAATGGTGACAAAAATGATTGAGTATCAGGGAGCAGATAACACACATCCGATCACTCTGTCGACAAATTGATTGTTGACTGCCTGATAACAGTTGCACTTAAACACAAGCCTACTTTGTCCGTGTACATTCAGGCACTTAGTTTTTTCATTTGAAACCAAAAACTGTTAGCAGGGAGTGTAACAGGGATCGAACCCCCGACCCTCTGATTCAGAGGCAACCGACTCACACACACAGACACACACACACACACACACACACACACACACACACACACACACACACAGAGTTGTGTATGAAGCTGTGAGACCAAAGTCCAGCTCCCTTCAGAGGATGTGACGAATCTGTGCGTTAGCGAATACCTCTGCCGAGAGCTCATTCTGCACCACTACAGTCAACAGTGTGCAACATGAGACAACGCAAGCTGTGAAATAGAGACGGATGCCAACAAACGACAGCACCCACAACAACACCAACACAAACTGCTCACAAGTATGTAAGTTATATTTTTGATTTTGCTCCCATTTTTCATGATAATAATAATAATAATAACTTATAAATATTTATATAGCACCTTTAAAAACAAGAGTTTACAAAGTGCTTTGACAGCCAAGCAAACAAAGTAAAGAACCCAAAATCCAATACCCAATAGGCAACAGGAGAACCCACACAACCAAGACCAAGGGGACGACGCAGGAAGAAGTAGAGTAAATAAAATGAAATAAAATAAAATACCTAAAAGAGATAAAGAAAGGAAATAATGCAAAAAGGAAATAAAAGCTGTAAAAGCAATAGGAGAGATAGAAACCAGTAAAAGGCAATAAAAACAATAAAAGAGCTAAAGCAATACAAGCAATAAAAAGGAATCAAATCAGTAAAACAACAAAAGAGATTAAAGCAATAAAAGCAATAAAGGAGATAAAGGATCAATAAAAACAATGAAAGATTGAAAAGTAAGAATAAGGTGAATAACATTTTAAAAACATAAATTAGAGCCAATAAGAATACGATAAGAAGACGACATCACATAAAAGCAAGTCTATAAAAGTGAGTTTTAAGAAGAGATTTAAAAGATGTCACAGATTTTGCGAGCCTTATCTCCTCAGGCAGGTTGTTCCAAAGCCGAGGGGCCCTGGTGGCAAAGCCCCGATCCCCTTTGGTTTTAAGCCTCGACTTTGGAACGACCAGAAGGCCCCCACCTGAGGATCTAAGGCTGTGGGCTGGCTCATATGGTGTCAACAACTCTGTGATATAGCTTGGAGCCAGACCCATACGTGCTTTAAAAGTGATCAGTGAAATCTTAAAATCAATTCTAAAAGTCACTGGAAGCCAGTGTCAAGAAGCCAGGACGGGGGTTATGTGATGTCGTCTGTTTAAACCAGTAAGAAGCCGAGCTGCTGCGTTCTGGACTATTTGGAGGCGAGAGAGAGATTTCTGATTGATTCTGGAGAGCAGGAAGTTACAGTAATCCAATCTGGAGAAGACGAGAGCATGGATTATTTTTTCGAGGTCCGGTTGGGTAATTATTGCTTTAGTTTTGGAAATGGTGCGTAAGCAGGACTGTACTACTCTCTTTATATGTGGGTCAAAGGTTAGGTCACGGTCGAATATTACGCCAAGGTTTCTGGCAGTGGGCTTTACATTGTCAGACATGGCGCCAAGGCCGCTATCGAAATGGAGGGTGGAGTTATGTGGATTTATTATTATCATTTCTGTTTTGGAGTTATTTAATTGAAGAAAGTTCTCAGCCATCCAACAGGTGGTGTCACTGAGACAGTCTTTGACAGCAGCTAGGCTCCTAGGGTCCCCAGGTCTCAGTGGGAGGTATATCTGTGTGTCGTCTGCATAGCAGTGAAAGGAGACATTGTGGCGCTGCATTATTTGGCCAAGTGGCAGCATGTAAATTGAAAATAAAATCGGACCTAAAACTGAACCTTGCGGTACACCACAGGTAATTGTAGTGGTAGAAGACGAGTATTTACCTACGGTGACCGCAAAGGTTCTAAAAGATGAGAATAAAACCAACTAAGTGCAGTGTCCCTGATACCAACCCAATTCTAAGACGATCAATTAAAATGGCATGATCCACGGTGTCAAAAGCTGCACTTAAGTCTAAAAGGATTAAAATTGTGCCCTCCCCCTGTCTGCTGCTAAAAGTAGGTCATTGGTTACCTTGAGGAGGGCCGTTTCTGTACTGTGCTGAGCTCTAAGACCAGATTGAAATTTCTCAAAGAGGTTGTTAAAAGACATAAAAGATAAAAGTTGAGTTGAAACCACTTTTTCTGAGACTTTTGATAAAAATGGCAGTTTAGAAATTGGCCTAAAATTGTTCAAATCAGAGGGGTCGAGGTTGGCTTTCTTTAAAAGAGGTTGGACCACAGCGTGTTTAAAAACAGATGGGAATATGCCTTCCTCCAAGGAGCTGTTGATAATCGATAAAATACTGGGTCCAACAGTGTTAAAAACCTCTTTGAGAAACTTGGTGGGAATAAAATCAAGACTGCATGTAGTGGATTTCATGTGTGATAAGATTTCAGATTAAAAGGAAACACGCCCAAAACTGCTAAAATAACTAAAAATGTCCTTCCTGGTGTGTAAAATACGGTCTGGCTGGGTGATTTGTTTTCTTATGTCCTTGACTTTGTTTGTAAAAGAAATTAAAAACCTCTCGCACAGCTCTTGAGAAGCATCAGTAAGAGGACGGGGGAGGGGGTGGTGATGGATTCTAAAACCTTAAATAAAATTCTGGGGTTAGAATGATTGGCTAAAATTAGGTTCGAATAAAATGAGGCTCTTGTGTCTTTCGTCTTTTGGTACTTTTTCAATGCTTCTTTCCAGATATCGTAAAATATTTGTAAACCATTCTTTTTCCATCGTCGTTCCTTTCTTCGACAGTCTCTTTTTAGTTCATGTGTTGACTCTGTAAACCATGGCTGGGCTGCTCTGTTACATTTTTTGTCTTGGTAAGGAGCAACAGATTCCAGGACGGTCCCACAGGTTTGATTAAAAAAGGAGACCAGCTCCTCCGTGTTAAAATTTGGGTGAAAGGCAGTTGAAGAGGCTGACATAAAAAGCTCAGAAAACTTGCTAGCAGACATTGAGTTAAAAACACGACGGCGGACAGGTGCATTGTCGGTAAAAGGTGGCTGGGATAAAACCATTCTGAATTAAACAGCCTTATGATCAGGCACACAGATATCCTTTGTCTCAAAGTTGTCAGGGCTGAGACCACTGTATAAAACTAGATCTAAAATATGGCCCTTTGAGTGTGTGGATTCCCCTATTGCCTGAATGGAGTTAAAAGATTCCAGAGTGTCCATAAAATCACCAACAAGAGTTTGATCAGGGCAACAGACATGTATGTTAAAATCGCCTAAAATAAGGATTCTGTCAGATTTAGAAACAAGATGGGATAAAAACTCTGAAAACTGTGACACTGGTCTGTAGATGATTAAAATTAGCACAGGATCCTTTAAATGAACCATAAAACCAAGATGCTCAAATGATGTAAAACCGTTAAGTAAAATAGGGGTGCATTTCAAAGTTTTTCTGTAGATGACAGCAACCCCCCCTCCCCTGCCTGACAGTCGGGGTTGGAGGTGAGTAAAATCAGGGGGGTTGCTTCAATAAGCGCACTACAGTCTCCTGGGGTCAGCCAAGTCTCTGTCATTATAAAAAAGTCCAATTTATTATCCGTTAAAAAATCGTTACAAATAAGCCCCGCATGTTGGGATGAAGCCCATCGTTTTTAAAAAGTGGGGCACGATCCCAGAACAGGTTAAAATTGTTAATAAAATCCAAGTCGTGAGATCGGCAAGCGGACTGAAGCCAGGTGTGCATGGCGAGGATACTGCTAAAACGTTCAGGTCCGCGGTTAAACGTTGGAATTGGTCCAGAAATAAAAACAGACTTTCCACTATCCTTTAAAACATTAAAAAGAAGATTAAAATCGTTTCTGGTGCTCTCAGATTGCCGTCGGGATGTGTCGTTTGTGCCCACATGCACCACGATCCTATTGATGGAGGTTGGGAGTGATGGCAAAAGATTCAGGAGTTTATCCAGAACAACGGGGACAGTGGCACCAGGAAGACAGTGTGTGATGGCGTTTAGAAAACGGATATCTCTGGTGATTGAGTCCCCAATGATGAGAGTCGTGGGCGGAAAGAGAGGACGAGGAGATGTGTGTGCGCTACCTGGATGGGACTGCGGCCGCTCCAGTCTCTCAGTTTGCAGTGAGGCCAGCGGCGCAGGCGGAGAAGTCTGTGCCGGGGGAGTTTGCCGAGACGGATTGGCCGATGGAAGACGCCCTGCTGAACTCAAAGATCGAAGACTTTTTCTATGAACACAAAAGGCCTAGTTATCTCAAATATTGTTCACAAGTTTGTCTAAATCTGTGTTAGTGAGCACTTCTCCTTTGCCAAGATAATCCATCCACCTCACAGGTGTGGCATATCAAGACGCTGATTAGACAGCATGATTATTGCACAGGTGTGCCTTAGGCTGGCCACAATAAAAGGCCACTCTAAAATGTGCAGTTTTACTGTATTGGGGGGGTCAGAAAACCAGTCCGTATCTGGTGTGACCACCATTTGCCTCACGCAGTGCAACACATCTCCTTCACATAGAGTTGATCAGGTTGTTGATTGTGGCCTGTGGATGTTGGTCCACTCCTCTTCAATGGCTGCCAAGCTGCTGGATGTTGGCAGGAACTGGAACATGCTGTCGTACACGCCGATCCAGAGCATCCCAAACATGCTCAGTGGGTGACATGTCCGGTGAGTATGCTGGCCATGCAAGAACTGGGATGTTTTCAGCTTCCAGGAATTGTGTACAGATCCTTCCAACATGGGGCCGTGCATTATCATGCTGCAACATGAGGTGATGGTCGTGGATGAATGGCACAACAATGGGCTTCAGGATCTCGTCACGGTATCTCATCAATAAAATGCACCTGTGTTCGTTGTCCATAACGCCTGCCCATACCATAACCCCACCGCCACCATGGGCCACTCGATTCACAACGCTGACATCAGCAAACCGCTCACTCACACGACGCCATACACGCTGTCTGCCATCTGCCCTGTACAGTGAAACCCGGGATTCATCCGTGAAGAGAACACCTCTCCAAAGTGCCAGACACCATCGAATGTGAGCATTTGCCCACTCAAGTCGGTGACGACGACGAACTGCAGTCAGGTCGAGACCCCGATGAGGACGACGAGCATGCAGATGAGCTTCCCTGAGACGGTTTCTGACAGTTTGTGCAGAAATTCTTTGGTTATGCAAAACAATTGTTGCAGCAGCTGTCTGGGTGGCTGGTCTCAGACGATCTTGGAGGTGAAGGTGCTGGATGTGGAGGTCCTGGGCTGGTGTGGTTACACGTGGTCTGCGGTTGTGAGGTCGGTTGGATGTACTGCCAAATTCTCTGAAACGCCTTTGGAGACAGCTTATGGTAGAGAAATGAACATTCAATTCACAAGCAACAGCTCTGGTGGACATTCCTGCAGTCAGCATGCCGACTGCACGCTCCCTCAAAACTTGGGACCTCGGTGGCATCGTGCTGTGTGATAAAACTGTGACTGAGTGGCCTTTTATATTTTTGTTCAGTGTAACTTCGCCAGCTAACATGACAAACAGTGTTGATTTTGGCCAACAGTAAATTATGTAGCAGAACAAAGCAAATGTGTATAACTACCGATTGTTTTCTATTAGCCAGTATTGTTGCATTTATCTGTCAGACTAAGGTTAGCCAGCCAGCTGTAAGCTGGCAACACGCTACCATTAGCAAACACGCTACCGTTAGCTTGTCTGCTATCACAGACAATTTGCCCGTTACTCAACATAGCAAAACACCGTCAAGTAGATAACATCAGCTAACTCACCCATGCTCAGTTTTGTGGTTCTTCAGCAAAAAACCCCAGATGCTCGTTCATGTGTGCGGGTGTCCGCACGAGCACGTACAAGAAGGTTGACTGCACTTCCCTCACGGCCGTCTGTGTCGCTAGGAATGAGAGTTTTCTGAAAGTTACATATAGCACCTTTAACTGTTAATGTTTCGTTTAGTTTTTCTGCAGCTCGTTAACTGTTAATGTTCTTATTTATTTATTTTTATTTTTTATTTATTATAACCTTTATTTAACCAGGAAAAAAAAGCTTTTGAGATTAAAAATCTCTTTTTCAAGAGAGTCCTGGTCGAGACAGGCAGCAGCACATTAACAACGTTTCTGACACACCCTAAGCAGCTATACAAACATAACACAGGATACATGACTATAATCATAAATACATCAGGCAGAACATCTACAGCCAGGTGTGTCTGCCAGACACGTTCCTTTAGCTCCAGGTCTTTGTGTCATTTGTTCCAAGTAAAGGGAGCAGCAAACTTTAGTTGTGACCTTTGGGAGCGACAGTAAGAGCAGGTCCTGGACCGGAGACTGGAAGCTCCTGCTCTACTGACTGATGTAGGTTAGAAGGAACGAGGGAAGCAGACCTACGATACACTTGTGAATGAGAATACGCCACTGTATGAGTCTTAACTACATTAGCTCGTTAACTGTTAATGTTTAGTTTAGTTTTCTGCAGCTCATTAAATGAAGCTCTAGCATAAGTTCAGTCAGGATATTGTGCATGCTGGTTCTATTGTTCATATGTCATGCTATTCTGCTCACATCCCCTCACGCATGCTCACTCTTATTTTCCTGCACTCATCAGCTGTTCTCATCACCTGGTCACATCTGTCCAATAGTACTGCAGCACACCCTCATTGTTAACCACATATTGTTGCTGTCTTTTTAAATATGGCTTTTCTTTGCCTCCAGTTCATTTATTCTGTCCCACTTCTGACAGATTGTGCTGGCGCCGTGGATGGCTGCCTTGGTGCACATTGTTTCCTCTACAGAGCGGATCGCCACACACAACTCCCCCTGCAGTTTGCCTACAGAGCCAACAGGTCCGTAGACAAGGTCCTTTACTTCATCCTCCAGCATCTGGACTCAGCAGGTACCTATGCCAGGATCCTGTTTGTGGATTTCAGCTCTGCCTTCAACACGATCATCCCGGCTCTGCCTCAGGACAAGCTCTCCCAGCTGAATGTGCACGACTCCACCTGCAGGTGGATCACAGACTTCCTGTCCAACAGGAGGCCAAGTACAGGAGTGTGCTTGACAGGTTCATGGAGCGCTGTGGACTAACCCACCTACAACTCAACGTCACAAAGACAAAGAAGCTGGTGGTGGACTTTAGGAAACAAATGACCGGTCCAAATCCAGTCATTATCAACGGAGCAGAGGTGGACGTTGTAGATGAGTACAAGTACCTGGGCGACCCGGTCTAAAAACACAGATGCAGTTTACAAGAAAGGTCAGAGCCCCCTGTATTTCCTCAGGAGACTCAGATCTTTCAGCGGGCTCTGTCCTGGGAGTGGAGCTAGAGTCTCTGGTGGAAGTGTCTGAGAGGAGGATGCTGAGGAAACTCCTCAGTATCAGGGACAACATCGGTCACCGCCTGCACGCCACACTGGAGTCCTACCAGAGCACCTTCAGCGGCAGACTGAGACCACCGAGGAGCAGCACAGAGCGCCACAGGAAGTCTGTTCTACCTGTGGCCATCAGACTGTATAACTCCTCCCCGTTCAGCAGGAGGAAACATGGAGCATGATGGGGCTTTGATGATCTGTCCTATCCCCCCTCACCCCCACCACTGGCATCACACACACAATGAAGTGCAGTGACTCACACACACACACACACACACACAGTTCAGTGTTTTTTGGGCTCCATCATTAACCATCCGCACCGCAGGGCCAAGTGTGTCTGTGTGTGTGTGTGTGTGTGTGTGTGTGTGTGTGTGTGTGTGTGTGTCTGTGTGTGTGTGTGTGTGTGTGTGTGTCCATATTAAACAGTAGGGATGCACCGATCCGATATTAGGATCGGTTATCGGCTCAGATATTGATTAAATAGATGGATCGGACATCGGATAAATGAGGCCGATCCATGATGCCGATCTATTCACTTCAAATCTATGTAACGCTGGTTACGTCACGTGACGGCAGCACGCGCAGCATGCCGATAAGCAAACACAGAGCAACATGGAGCGAGCCAAGTCTGCGATTTGGAAGTATTTCAAGCTTGTTACGCCAACAAGTCCGACTGCTACGTGCAATATCTGCAACGGGAGTATTGCGAGGGGTGGTGATAAAGTTGCTAAATACAATACCACAAACTTAAATAAGCACCTCCAAAAGCACCATGCTAAAGAGCACGCGGAGCTCCTTCAAACGAAGCAGGAGAGCACAACGAAGCAGTTAACTTTGGTGGGTGCACTGCAAAGACGGGACAAACTTCCAGCCGACAGCGTGAAAGCAACAAACATAACAGAGAAGGTCATGGAGTTTATTGTTTTGGATTCGCAGCCCCTCTCTGTTGTTGATAACGAAGGATTCCGCCGCCTAGTTGAGCATCTTGAGCCAAGGTACAGTTTACCATCTCGAAAATATTTTTCCGAGACCGCTCTGCCTGAACTGTACAAGACAGTGTGCAAACACATATCAGAAAAATTAAAGGATGTAATATCAATGAACTTCACCACAGATATCTGGAGCTCCGACGTGTGCCCCATGACACTTTTAAGTTTAACTGTCCACTGGTTAGACGCGAGTTGTTCACCTCACAGCGCAATGCTCCAGGCAAAAAACTTCCACGGATCACACACCGGAAACGCGATTTCGGCTGCTGTAAAGGAAATGCTTGATCAGTAGCATATTCCGTTGACAAAAGTGGACGTCATTTTGAGGGACAATGCCAGCAATATGAAAAAAGCCATGGACAACATGGGAGTGCGCAGTTTAGGCTGCTTTGCTCATACGCTGCAGCTCGTAGTCAACGAGGGACTATTGTCACAACGGAGCGTGAGTGATGCCGTTGCAAGCTGCCAACACATTGTGGGACATTTTAAACATTCCCCACTTGCATATTCAAGGCTCCATGATATCCAGATCCAAATGCAAATGCAACCTAAACGCCTGCAACAAGACGTCAGGACGAGGTGGAACAGCACGTATTTTATGATAGAGAGTCTTCTGGAGCAGAGGCGAGCCCTTGGTGCCTATGTTGCTGATCATGGCCTGCCCACGACACTGACAGTCAACCAGTGGACTTTGCTGGAAAAAACTATGACTGTTTTAGCACCATTTGAAGAGCTCACTAGGAAAGTCAGCTCATCCACCGCCTCCGCCGCAGATGTCATTCCAGCCGTCACCGTCCTCAGGCGCATCCTGGCTAAGGAAAATGAGGCTGATTCTGGTATTAAAACAATGAAAACGACCCTGCTACAAGCCGTCAACAAACGCTTCAGCACTGTGGAAGATGAACCCCTGTACGCACTTGCCACCTTGCTGGATCCGAGATATAAAGACAGGTGAGATAGTAAACCTGTTAACATTACATTATAGACTCTTTATCTCTCTCCATAGTAACACTCAGTTGTGTGCAAATTTGAATGTGATAAGATGCCATTATGTACTGTACATTTAAAGTGAGTGTAAGTAGAACATATAAAATATTAAACATGTTATTATATTGTTTTTTAAACAGCAATTGTGTGTGCATTGTATTGTGTATATATAGCCTATAATTTCACCTGTTTTATTTTTGTTTCAGATACTTTACAGGTGCAGACTCCACAAAGCATGTGAAAGACATACTGACTCAGGAACTTCAGGAAGCTGACTTGAGGAGCAGCACAGCTATCATGCATCAAGCATCAGAAGCTTCAGAGCCAGCAGAAAAGGCCCCTCGGTTGGAAGCAGCAGCAGCAGCAGCAGCAGCACCACCACCAAGTAAGAGCAGCTTTATGGAGGAATTTGATCAGATTCTGGAGGAGCATGAGGATCCCGGTGAAGCAAGCAGCTCAAGCACTGCTGTCCAAGTGCATACTTTTTTTACTGAGAGAACAATTGCTACCTCAGACAATCCATACCAGTACTGGGGAGTCAACAGACATCGGTTTCCTGACCTTGCTGCCACTGCCTCTGTGCCCCTTGCACTAGTGTAGAAAGTGAGAGACTCTTCAGCACAGCCTCCAACATTGTGGATGAGAAGAGAAACAGACTGACACCAGAGAGAGCAGAAATGCTTGTTTTCATGAGAAAGAACCTGCCGTTGCTGCTCAGGTGAGTATTTTGAGCAGGTCACTGAGTAGTGTGAGCACAAAATGTTTACAAAGTTTTATTTAAGTTAGTTATAATTCTGATAAGCTACTTATGTGTTCTCAGATGCTGTATTTTATATTGGATTTTGTATATCTGTCTGTACTAAATGTTTACATGGAAGTGTTACTTCTGTTTCTTTTGTATTTTTGACCAAATTCATTAAGCTACTTGTTTGTTGGGTTTCAGCTGCTATATTTTATATCAGATTTTGAATATCTGTTTGCACTAAATGTTTACACAGAAGTGTGATTTCTTTTTGCTGCTAATGCACAATTTGTTATTTGTTAATAAATAACATTAAGTACTTATATCTGTGTTAATTTGTTACCTTTTTTTAACAAGGTTAGAATGCAATGTTTATGTCAAGCCTGATGCCTTCACTCACATGGCAAGGTATACAGTTCATTCATTCAACAGTAGTATCGGATCGGTATCGGGTATCGGCCAACACGCTGAGCCGAGGTATCGGTATCGGATCGGAACTGAAAAAGCTGGATCGGTGCATCCCTATTAAACAGTACAAAGACACTTGTCCTGTCTTATTATCTCTGTCTGCAGGACAGAGTGACGTCACTGATAGACACTGACAGATGTTAAACTATCTCACCTGTCTCTTCAGCTCATTAACATCTGTGATCACCTGAAGGTCACAGGATGATCGTTACTGATTTTAAGGTCACTCTGATTCAATCCTCTGCTATTTAAGGTGGAATGGACAGTTAAGGTGTCTGTGTTCAGCTCATGTTAACACAGTCGGATGGTTTAAACTGAGACTAGAGACGATCAATTTAGCCTGCACTCTGTGTGTGTGTGTGTGTGTGTGTGTGTGTGTGTGTGTGTGCATTGAAAACGATAAAAGAAAAGAAAACAATACCCCCCCCATCAGGGACCACCCTGAGCCCCAGAATCAAATAGCTAGCACATGATGAGACATTACAAAACTGACACACACACACACACGTTCAGGACAAACTCTAGCAGAGTTTGAGGGAATTATCTTTTCAAATATATAAAAGTGAAGATCTCTTTGTTACAGCTTCAGGCTCTCTAAATGCCTGTGTGTGTGTGTGTGTGTGTGTGTGTGTGTGTGTGTGTGTGTGTGTGTGTGCCCACCTTGGAACTTGAAGCCCTCTATCTGGACCCACAGGCACAGGTCCTCGGTGTCACAGTCGCAGCTCCAAGGGTTCCCGCTGAGTCCCAGAGAGCGCAGCGCCGGCAGCCCGATCAGGCTGCTGATGTTTAGCACCGTCAGGTTGTTCCGGCTCACGTCCAAGACCTGCAGAGCCACGTTCTCCGAGAAGGCGTCCGGATGGATCTCCCCGAGGCCCGGGTTATCAGTAAGCCGCAGCATCACAAGGGACGCCAGCGGCCCGAACGTCCGGTCCTCCACCTGGAGCAGCGTGTTGAAAGACAGGTCCAGATAGGCGAGCTTCCGCAGGTTCCCGAACGTGGACTCCGAGATCTCGGTCAGGGAGTTGTTGCTGCAGTCCAGGTACACTAGGTCGGACAGGTAGTTAAGCTGAAGCGCCGGCAGGTCTCCGATCCGGTTGTTGGAGATGATGAGCTGCCGCGTGGCCAGCGGCAGGTCTGCGGGGAACAGAGCCAGGTCCTGCCCGGCGCACTGGACCACCAACTGGTCGTCACACACGCAGCGGTCCGGACATCCGGCCGTAAGAGCCGGGGAGGGGGTCACCCCCATCACAAAGATGAAGAGGAAGAGGAGCCGGAGGGACTGTGCGCCGGGCGCGGGCAGGAGACGCATGACGAGGCCGCCCACGGCGTCATGAAGACGGGCTGAGCTGGACCCGGAGCTCCGCGGACATCCTGCATGAGACACACACACACACACACGCGCGCGCGCGTGCGCGCGCGCACGCACGCACACACACACTCTCTCTCTCCCTCACACACACACACACACACACACACACGCTCGGTCCCTCAGTCAATTTCCGCTGTGCGCGTCAACACGACACATCGTTCAGAAGGTGACCGAGTCTCGCACACCGATCAGAGACCCTGCAGACCCTCAGATCGGTGGAGTGACGTGGACCCCCCCGCGGTGACTCATCTGTGAGCGCGAGCTGCTCTCACTTTACAAACAGAGAACATGATGAGAAACATCCTGATGGAGACTCTGCAGCTCCTCTCCGCGGGACTAACCGCACTGATGTCCTTCACCGGGAGACAGAGGCTGGGGGGGAGGGGGGGGGGGGGTCTGAAGGGATGCGGTGCTCCGCTGTCCGGCAGACCTACGAGAGCGCGCGTGCTTCCGCTCTGCTCAGACTCTCTGAGAGACTGAAGCTGCGCCGAGTGTGTGCGCTCTGACCCTCCAACTGCTGCACATACACACAGTGGGCAGGGCTGTGAGTAGTAACAGTGACGTCACTAGGTGTTGCTCTCCAGGGCAGCCTACCTGAGATCATTGTTTTTAATCAAACCTGAAGAGAAAGTGAAAATGTTTATTTATGTCAGTTAAACTTTCCCTTTGAATAAAATAGTTTCTGACTCAAGTGAAGATGAGTTTGTTTAAAGGCTGAGGCGATCACTGAAGAAGGATTACAAGAATAAAAACACGCAGGAGAGGAGCATCAAACATCTGACCGACAGACGTTCACACATGACAGACAGGCAGACAGATTATACAGACAGACAGGCAGACAGATTAGACAGACAGGCAGACAGATTATACAGACAGGCAGACAGACAGGTAGATTATACAGACAGATTAGACAGACAGACAGACAGATTATACAGGCAGACAGGCAGATTATACAGACAGGCAGACAGATTAGACAGACAGACAGGCAGATTATACAGATAGGCAGACAGACAGACAGATTAGACAGACAGACAGACAGATTATACAGACAGGCAGACAGATTATACAGGCAGACAGGCAGATTATACAGATAGGCAGACAGACAGACAGATTAGACAGACAGACAGACAGACAGACAGGTAGATTATACAGGCAGACAGGCAGATTATACAGATAGGCAGACAGACAGACAGATTAGACAGACAGGTAGATTATACAGATAGGCAGACAGGCAGGCAGGCAGACAGACAGATTATGCAGGCAGACAGACAGGCAGACTATACAGACAGAAAGACAGGCAGACTATACAGACAGACAGACAGGCAGGCAGATTATACAGACAGATTATACAGACAGACAGGCAGACAGACAGACAGACAGGCAGGCAGAGTTCATGTGTGGGGTGTATGAGCTCTGAAACGTGATTATTTTTTAATAAGGGTGTGTGCGGTGTCGTCTGTCACCTGTCAGACACACCTGAGGGGGAGGGGCTGTGTCTCTCACCTGTTTCAGTTTCCTCTTTGGACTAAATAATAAAGAGTTAGTTTATCTGAGCAGCAGGATGTTTCACTCCTCCAACAGGAGGGTTGTTCATTCTGGCAGGACATGTGCAATGTTAGAAGGTGAAGCAACAGGAAGCCTTTAGAACTCTGACACTGAAAGAGCAACGCTTCCAGCCTCCATGTCTCTAAAGACACTCCATGTTTTCTCACGTGTCATCGCTTTGATGACAGAGAAACAAGGCAGGGCCGATGAGAGCGTGTCAAACTCACAGCACGACGGGATGTCTGGGACAAGTGGGTTCAGCGATTACCAGGCCCCCACGTGACTGTGGATGAATGTCGGTTGCATTTCGTGGGCTCGGTCCCTTCAGACTATACATATCAAGCAATCCAGCCAAATATGTCATCAAAATATGGGCCACGTGTGATGCCAGTCCAGCTGTGCCTGGATATGCAGGTGCACACAGGTAAAACCCCTGGGGAAGCATGTGAAAAAATCAGGGCTTTAGGGTGGTACTAGAAATTGTTTTTCTTTGTTATAACGTATATTTATATATATTGTAATGTATATTTTATTTGCTATAAATAACAAATAAAATGTATTTCCTTTAAAACACTGAAAAAATCTCTCTTTCCAACATGAGATCTATCATTAAAATTTCTGGTGACTTGTGTCCTGGATGTATAAGGGGGTTGGGGGGTTATGTTTTATTTAAAGGGCTGTTTACCTGAAACATAAACTTGGGTAAAAATGGATTCTAATCAAATTGGCCCCAAGGACAAATGAAAACAGTAAATTTGAGGATAACAGGAGGGTAAACCACATGGTAGAGTTTGTTAGTGATGTGCTGTATTTGGAGAATTTACTGCAAACATAACTCACAGGAAGAAATGTTAAATATCTTCTATATTTCTGTTGTTGTCAACACTTTTTTTTTTTAAATCTTTGAACACCGAAGGCATAAAAAAGATCATTGAATAAAAACTTTCATTTTGAAGGACTGTCACCCACACAGGAGTGAACAGGTCATTTTCGGGGCCTCTTTTCTTCTGTGGATGGATACACTTTATTAGTTTTATTGACCATTTACTCAGTGTTTAAATTAGAGTGGGTCCACTCCCTCCGGTGACTCAAAGTCAGTGTGAGATTCCCTCTTGTCTGACCCCTTGCTTGGTCACTCTCTCTATTTTTCTCTTCTTTGTCAACGTCGTCTTCGATCTCTTCTCCTCTGCCATGATGTCTCAGCCTCTGAACAGGAGGAGTTTGCCTTCAGGGCTTTCTGCCAGAAAGTATCACTGTAAAGTGTTTCTCTCAGGAGATCAAACCTGCTCAGTCACAGAGAGCAAGAGGCTTCGTTGCCCTCATTACATGTTAGTGTTACATTTATAAAAAATTTTATTTATCAAGCATGCAGCCTGTTACCGTTGTACCCACATTTCCTCCCAGGGATAAAAGTATTTCTGACTCTGATACATCCACATGATTGTGAAATGTGATGTTTTATGTGAAAAGGTCACCAAAAGTTGTTTTAACAAGCTTAACAACGACATGAACATGAAACCTTTTCCACAGCAGCGTGTTAGCTTTAAACCTGTTAGCATTCTCACTTTAGCATCTCACTTCAATTCCGACTGTCCCAAAGTACATTAACAAACACTCGGATGGCTGCAGACTCCTTATGACAACAAAGAATAAAACGTGGCACAGAGGAGTAAGATCGATCAGACTGAAACACGTAATCATCACTTCATTGTTGGTGTTTTGATGAAGATCACAGAGTCTCATGTTTCACTGCAGAGATGATCAGTGTTTATTCTGAAGTGTCAGTCGAGCAGATTAATCCACTGATGCTGTGAAACAAAGTGGAGTTAATGTGCTCACATAATAACAGCCCCAAGTCCTGCCTCTTCACACACACACGCACGCACGCACGAATGCACACACTCTCTCTCTCTCTCTCTCTCCCTCACACACACACACACACACACACACACACACACACACACACACACTCACACACACACACTCACACACACACAACAAATATGCCAGTGTTCAAGATGGGTGTGTGTGTGTTTCTGTGTAATAAAGGTCAAACACACTGTTCACGTCCTGAACTCATCACAGGCAGTTTGATTGCTGACACACAGACCCACTAACACCAACACACAGACACTAACACACAGACACCAACTGTCATGAGTCATTCTAGTTTAGTAATGTTGCTGTTTGTTGGTTTAGTCTGGTTTAGTTGTGCATTTCATTTAGAGAATTTCCTGTTTTACTTTGTACTCCTGTCAGTCCTGAGTTTGGTTCCTAGTTTTTCCTGTTTTATTTTGTAGTTCTTGCCCCTTATCACCATGTATATCATGTCTTGTTTTACTTCCCCCCCTTTGTTCTGTTTCCCGCCTTTCAGATTGTGTTCACCTGTGTTAATTAGTCTCACCTGTCCCTGATTACCCTGTGTGTATTTAGTCTCTGTGTTCCTACCCTTCTGTGCCAGTTCATTTGAGTCTTTGTCTGTGACCTTCCTGCTGTGAATTTGTTCCTCGTGTGTCTACATTTGGATTATCTTCGTGCCTCCCCTGAGTAGGTGTTTTTGGAGTTTGCCTTTTTTGTCTTTTTGTTTGTACTTTCATTTGCTCTGCCTTTTTGGATTTTGCCTTTTGTTTTATTTAATAAATTATCATTTAGTCTGCACCTGGGTTCTCCACTTTTTTTTTTTGGTTTGATCTCAAACCGTGACAGAATGAACTGGTCAAATATGGTCCCAGCGGACTTTGAACTGCAGGAGTTCCGGTGTTCCGGTCGGAGGCCCTGCTGACTTCTGCCCTTGTTCCGGGCGGAGGCTCTGCCGGCTCCTACTCCTGTGTTCCGGTCGGCTCCCCGGCTGACTCCTGCTCCCCGGGTCCGGTCGGCTTCCTGGCCGACTCCTGCTCCCCGGGTCCGGTCGGCTCCCTGGCCGACTGCTGCTCCCCAGGTCCGGTCGGCTCCCCGGCCGACTCGTGCTCCCCGGGTCCAGTCGGCTCCTCTGGCCCAGCTGGAGGATTCCCATCATGGTTCCCCGTCGGCCAACAGCTGATCCTGGTTCCCTGTTGGTGGTCCGGCCGACACCTGTTCCTGGTTCTCCGATGGCGGTCCGGCCACACCTGCTCCTGTTCCCCGTTGGCGGTCCGGCCAACACCTGCTCCTGGTTCTGGTTTCCTGTTGGCGGTCTGGCCAACACCTGCTCCTGGTTCTCCATTGGTGGTCTGGCCAACACCTGCTCCTGGTTCTTCGTCGGCGGTCTGGCCGATACCAGTCTGTCCTCCAGAGGAGCTCCGCCAGCCTGGCCGGCCTCCTGGCCGCCCTCCCGAGAAGCTCCGCCTGGCTGGTCGGCCTCCCGGCCACCCTCCAGATCTGCTTTGCTCGCCTGGTCGGCCCCCAGGTCGCCCTCATCACCTTCTAGACATTGAACTGTTTACCCCTAGCCAACACCAACACACAGACCCACTAACACCAAAACCTTACATTACCCCACATTACCTCAAGTTACCTCACATTACATCACATTACCCCACAGTACCTCAGATTACCCCACATTACCCCACAGTGCCTCACAGTACCCCACATTACCCCACAGTGCCTCACAGTACCCCACATTACCTCACGTTACCCGACAGTACCTCAGATTACCTCAACATTACCCCACATTACCCCACAGTACATCACATTACCTCACATTACCCCACAGTACATCACATTACCTCACATTACCCCACAGTACACCAGATTACCTCACATTACCCCACATTACCCCACAGTACATCACAGTACCCCACATTACCCCACAGTACATCACATTACCTCACGTTACCCCACAGTACCTCAGATTACCTCAAATTACCCCACATTACCCCACAGTGCCTTACAATACCCCACATTACCCCACAGTACATCACATTACCTCACATTACCCCACAGTGCCTCACAGTACCCCACATTAACCCACAGTACATCACATTACCTCACATTACCCCACAGTACATCACAATACCCCACAGTACATCAGATTACCTCACGTTACCCCACAGTACCTCAGAGTACCTCACAGTACCCCACAGTACATCACATTACCTCACATTACCCCACAGTACATCACATTACCTCACATTACCCCACATTACCCCACAGTACATCAGATTACCTCACATTACCTCACATTACCCCACAGTACATCACATTACCTCACATTACCCCAAAGTACATCACAATACCCCACAGTACATCACATTACCCCACATTACCCCACAGTACATCACATTACCTCACGTTACCCCACAGTGCCTCACAGTACCCCACATTACCCCACAGTACATCACATTACCTCACATTACCCCACAGTACATCACATTACCTCACATTACCCCACAGTACATCACAATACCCCACAGTACATCACATTACCTCACGTTACGCCACAGTACCTCAGATTACCTCACATTACCCCACATTACCCCATAGTGCCTCACAGTACCCCACATTACCCCACAGTACATCACATTACCTCACGTTACCCCACAGTACCTCAGATTACCTCACATTACCCCACAGTACATCACATTACCCCACAGTACCTCAGATTACCTCACATTACCCCACATTACCCCACATTACCTCACGTTACCCCACAGTACCTCAGATTACCTCACATTACCCCACAGTACCTCACAGTACCCCACAGTACCTCAGATTACCTCAGATTATCTCACATTACCCCACATTACCCCACAGTACCTCAGATTACCCCACAGTACCTCAGATTACCTCACATTACCCCACATTACCCCACAGTACCTCACATTACCCCACAGTACCTCAGATTACCTCACGTTACCCCACAGTACCTCAGAGTACCTCACAGTACCCCACAGTACATCACATTACCTCACATTACCCCACAGTACATCACATTACCTCACATTACCCCACATTACCCCACAGTACATCAGATTACCTCACATTACCTCACATTACCCCACAGTACATCACATTACCTCACATTACCCCAAAGTACATCACAATACCCCACAGTACATCACATTACCCCACATTACCCCACAGTACATCACATTACCTCACGTTACCCCACAGTGCCTCACAGTACCCCACATTACCCCACAGTACATCACATTACCTCACATTACCCCACAGTACATCACATTACCTCACATTACCCCACAGTACATCACAATACCCCACAGTACATCACATTACCTCACGTTACGCCACAGTACCTCAGATTACCTCACATTACCCCACATTACCCCATAGTGCCTCACAGTACCCCACATTACCCCACAGTACATCACATTACCTCACGTTACCCCACAGTACCTCAGATTACCTCACATTACCCCACAGTACCTCACGTTACCCCACAGTACCTCAGATTACCTCACATTACCCCACATTACCCCACATTACCTCACGTTACCCCACAGTACCTCAGATTACCTCACATTACCCCACAGTACCTCACAGTACCCCACAGTACCTCAGATTACCTCAGATTATCTCACATTACCCCACATTACCCCACAGTACCTCAGATTACCCCACAGTACCTCAGATTACCTCACATTACCCCACATTACCCCACAGTACCTCACATTACCCCACAGTACCTCAGATTACCCCACATTACCCCACAGTACCTCAAAGTACCCCACAGTACCTCACATTACCTCACATTACCCCACAGTACCTCACGTTACCCCACAGTACCTCAGATTACCTCAAATTACCCCACATTACCCCACAGTGCCTCACAGTACCCCACATTACCCCACAGTACATCACATTACCTCACATTACCCCACAGTGCCTCACAGTACCCCACATTACCCCACAGTACATCACATTACCTCACATTACCCCACAGTACATCACAATACCCCACAGTACATCACATTACCTCACGTTACCCCACAGTACCTCAGATTACCTCACAGTACCCCACAGTACCTCACAGTACCCCACAGTACATCACATTACCTCACATTACCCCACATTACCCCACAGTACATCAGATTACCTCACATTACCTCACATTACCCCACAGTACATCACATTACCTCACATTACCCCAAAGTACATCACAATACCCCACAGTACATCACATTACCCCACATTACCCCACAGTACATCACATTACCTCACGTTACCCCACAGTACATCACAATACCCCACATTACCCCACAGTACATCACATTACCTCACATTACCCCACAGTACATCACATTACCTCACGTTACGCCACAGTACCTCAGATTACCTCACATTACCCCACATTACCCCACAGTGCCTCACAGTACCCCACATTACCCCACAGTACATCACATTACCTCACATTACCCCACAGTGCCTCACAGTACCCCACATTACCCCACAGTACATCACATTACCTCACATTACCCCACAGTACATCACATTACCTCACATTACCCCACAGTACCCCACATTACCCCACAGTACATCACATTACCCCACATTACCCCACACTACATCACATTACCTCACGTTACCCCACAGTACCTCAGATTACCTCACATTACCCCACAGTACCTCACGTTACCCCACAGTACCTCAGATTACCTCACATTACCCCACATTACCCCACATTACCTCACGTTACCCCACAGTACCTCAGATTACCTCACATTACCCCACAGTACCTCACAGTACCCCACAGTACCTCAGATTACCTCAGATTATCTCACATTACCCCACATTACCCCACAGTACCTCACGTTACCCCACATTACCCCACAGTGCCTTACAGTACCCCACATTACCCCACAGTACATCACATTACCTCACATTACCCCACAGTGCCTCACAGTACCCCACATTAACCCACAGTACATCACATTACCTCACATTACCCCACAGTACATCACAATACCCCACAGTACATCAGATTACCTCACGTTACCCCACAGTACCTCAGAGTACCTCACAGTACCCCACAGTACATCACATTACCTCACATTACCCCACAGTACATCACATTACCTCACATTACCCCACATTACCCCACAGTACATCAGATTACCTCACATTACCTCACATTACCCCACAGTACATCACATTACCTCACATTACCCCAAAGTACATCACAATACCCCACAGTACATCACATTACCCCACATTACCCCACAGTACATCACATTACCTCACGTTACCCCACAGTGCCTCACAGTACCCCACATTACCCCACAGTACATCACATTACCTCACATTACCCCACAGTACATCACATTACCTCACATTACCCCACAGTACATCACAATACCCCACAGTACATCACATTACCTCACGTTACGCCACAGTACCTCAGATTACCTCACATTACCCCACATTACCCCATAGTGCCTCACAGTACCCCACATTACCCCACAGTACATCACATTACCTCACATTACCCCACAGTACCTCACAGTACCCCACATTACCCCACAGTACATCACATTACCTCACATTACCCCACAGTACATCACATTACCTCACATTACCCCACAGTACCCCACATTACCCCACAGTACATCACATTACCCCACACTACATCACATTACCTCACGTTACCCCACAGTACCTCAGATTACCTCACATTACCCCACATTACCCCACATTACCTCACGTTACCCCACAGTACCTCAGATTACCTCACATTACCCCACAGTACATCACATTACCTCACATTACCCCACATTACCCCACAGTACATCAGATTACCTCACATTACCCCACATTACCCCACAGTACATCACAGTACCCCACAGTACATCACATTACCTCACGTTACCCCACAGTACCTCAGATTACCTCAAATTACCCCACATTACCCCACAGTGCCTCACAGTACCCCACATTACCCCACAGTACATCACATTACCTCACATTACCCCACAGTGCCTCACAGTACCCCACATTACCCCACAGTACATCACATTACCTCACATTACCCCACAGTACATCACAATACCCCACAGTACATCACATTACCTCACATTACCCCACAGTACATCACATTACCTCACATTACCCCACATTACCCCACAGTACATCAGATTACCTCACATTACCTCACATTACCCCACAGTACATCACATTACCTCACATTACCCCAAAGTACATCACAATACCCCACAGTACATCACATTACCCCACATTACCCCACAGTACATCACATTACCTCACGTTACCCCACAGTGCCTCACAGTACCCCACATTACCCCACAGTACATCACATTACCTCACATTACCCCACAGTACATCACATTACCTCACATTACCCCACAGTACATCACAATACCCCACAGTACATCACATTACCTCACGTTACGCCACAGTACCTCAGATTACCTCACATTACCCCACATTACCCCACAGTGCCTCACAGTACCCCACATTACCCCACAGTACATCACATTACCTCACATTACCCCACAGTGCCTCACAGTACCCCACATTACCCCACAGTACATCACATTACCTCACATTACCCCACAGTACATCACATTACCTCACATTACCCCACAGTACCCCACATTACCCCACAGTACATCACATTACCCCACATTACCCCACACTACATCACATTACCTCACGTTACCCCACAGTACCTCAGATTACCTCACATTACCCCACAGTACCTCACGTTACCCCACAGTACCTCAGATTACCTCACATTACCCCACATTACCCCACATTACCTCACGTTACCCCACAGTACCTCAGATTACCTCACATTACCCCACAGTACCTCACAGTACCCCACAGTACCTCAGATTACCTCAGATTATCTCACATTACCCCACATTACCCCACAGTACCTCAGATTACCCCACAGTACCTCAGATTACCTCACATTACCCCACATTACCCCACAGTACCTCACATTACCCCACAGTACCTCAGATTACCCCACATTACCGCCACAGTACCTCAAAGTACCCCACAGTACCTCACATTACCTCACATTACCCCACAGTACCTCACGTTACCCCACAGTACCTCAGATTACCCCACATTACCCCACAGTACCTCACAGTACCCCACAGTACCTCAGATTACCTCACATTACCCCACATTACCCCACAGTACCTCACGTTACCCCACAGTACCTCAGATTACCCCACATTACCCCACATTACCCCACAGTACCTCACAGTACCCCACAGTACCTCAGATTACCTCACATTACCTCACATTATCCCACAGTACCTCACAGTACCCCACAATACCTCAGATTACCTCACATTACCCCACATTACCCCACAGTACCTCAGATTACCTCAGATTACCTCACATTACCCCACATTACCCCACAGTGCCTCACAGTACCCCACAGTACCTCACAGTACCCCACAGTACCCCACAGTACGTCCTAACCTCTGATGGTTGGAGAGGAGGAGGATGGTATGATGGAGGAACAAGTTGTAAAAGAAAAGAGGGAGGAGTCCATGTACCTCGAATCAGATATCAGCTGTCACTCAGCAAAGAAAGGAGCAATAGGACATAGAAAACACTCCTCAAGTCAATAACCAACCAATCAGTTAATCAATCATTTTTATTCATACAGACTAAATCACACTAAAAGTATCATGAGACTTTACTGATAGCGCAGGGGCAGATTGTCCTCTTTATTTCAGACGATGTTTGCTGCCTGACGGGATGTGAATCTGTCCACCGATACACAAACACAAACTCACTTAAACACAACAGCTCTTTCTGCTCCTTTGTCCTTAAGAACATCAATGACAACCACAACCTGTGTGAGTGAGAGTGTTTCCAACCTGTGTGTGTGTGTGTGTGTGTGTCGGTGACAGTCTGGCTGTCCGTCACAGTCCATCAGGATCAAGTTCTGTCAGACATCAGACGTCAGGTTCGCCTGTTTCCGTCTCAGAGGTGGTACACCTGAGAAGACGAGGACATCAGTCCCCCTCAGAACCAGAAGCTCAGAGATCCACCAGGTGACGCAGGTCTGACTGATCTCTGTTTACCTGTCAGGCTGAACATTTCAGTTTCACACACCTCTCAGCTTACCTCTCAGTGTCTTTCTCTCTCAGTTGCCTGTCTGTGGTCAGATCAGTATAAATTCTGTGTTTCTGCTCAGTTTATAGCCTCAGTTTCTATTCACCCTCTCAGTCCTGTCGACCCTCTGACCTGTGACCCTACAGCACACAGCACCTGCAGTCTGCACCAATCATTAATCTACATCTCAGTTTAACATGACTGCAGAGTATCTTCATCCATGTAAACAAAGCTGAACAGATAGAACAGTAATCATATATATGTCATGTTATGACTTGAGTGCTAAAATATCTCACATTTCACAAGTGGTCAGTTTGTATGACATGGTCAGGATCACAGACACACACAGACACACAGACACACACAGACACACAGACACACGCAGACACACGCAGACACACAGACACACACAAACACACAGACACACGCAGACACACGCAGACACACACAGATACACAGACACACGCAGACACACGCAGACACGCAGACACACACAGACACACAGACCTGTCTCTGTCTGTGTGATTGTGTAACTTGTAAAGAGCTGCTCAATAATGCAGAGTCAGACTAGACATGAGCCTAGAGACGGAAAACTTTACCTCGACCTGCCGCTCTGTCTGCACTCAGACTGACCATAGACTGTGTATAAGAAGTGGAAGAAGCCACCATGATGATGTCATGATGACACATCAGTTTGTGAATTTGGTTTGGCATTTTAGCCGTTGCCATTTTATGTTAGAGTCAGAAGGGACCATATTAGGACGAGGTGGTGGTTACACATGATTACATCTCTATGTAATCTCTATCTCATCTCTCTCTATGACCAGGTCATAGGGAACAAATCAGGAGAGGAGGAGGAGCATTTTCTCATAGACTTCTATAGGATCACACTTATTTTTCAACCAGTGGCTACGCCCCCGCTGGACGTTAGAAAGAATGCAGGTTTACTGTAAGACACTTCTTTTTTCAACAAAGAGTGTCCATCCACGTCTTACACACACTCTGTGCTCTCACACTGAGGAAGGAAAACTTTCGCAACCACTAAAAACTCACTGAGAGTAAAATAGTGAACAGAATCAGGAAGTGCAGAAAACCCCTTAGCTGAAATATTCCCAGTGTTTGTACATCTCAAAGGTGTGGTCTCAGCCTGATGGTGCGTTCAATGAACACAGAGAAACATCTGGAGGTATGGAAACTTATAAAATCATTTAATTACCTCACAGCGAGTGCAAACGTGTCAACCTGTGATATATGTGTTTAGAACTGCGGTAAGAACACAGACTGTCTATGTGTATTATATATGTGAACCTGTGTGTTATAAGGTTAATTATAATAGCAGAATAAGCTCAGGTGAGAACTCTCTGTAGGGCTGTCCTGCATGAACCACTGTCGTATGAAGCACTCCGGTCCGACTCCTCCTCTGACACGACGAAACTTGCACACTTCCGGCAGCTGATGAGTCTCGTCCTGTTTCTCTAAACTGTCAGACTGTAAAGAAGCAGACAAACAGCATGTCCGCTCTCCTCCGCAGACTGCCGGGGCCCAGCGGCTTCTCAAGGCCGTGGCTGCCTCTCATTCTCCGGGAAACACGCGGACAAACTTCCGCTGTGATACTCCGGGACGGAACGATACTTCAAGCCGGCGGCGGTCCCCCTCTGACAGTGAACAGTCCCGCACAGAGCCGCCGGCAGCACATGGAGGCGGCGGGCCTATTGGAGGTGGATCTGAAGCGTTTAGAGGGGAAGGACGACGGTACGGACACGGACACACACACACACACACACACACACACACACACACACACACCGAGTTTACCTGTAGAGACACACATTAAGGTTTACCTGTAAACACACACACACACACACACACACCGAGTTTACCTGCCCATAGAGCAGGGGCGGATCGAGAGTAATCATGGGGTTATGAGGTTGCAAGAGAGTGGCAAGAAAACTTTAAGGGGTGGAAGAAATAAAAATACATACATGCATATATATATCTATAGATATCTATATCTATATCTATAGATATCTATAGATATATATATGTATTCTAAGCTTAATCCAAAAGGCAGCTGGACTTGGTTGAAGTTCTTGAAGATGTTTCATTCAAAAGGCTTCTTCAGTTCTAAACTGACTGGTGGACAGAGCTGGAAATATAAGCCTCTGTAAGTCATTAGTATGCTAATAGATGTTAGCAGAGTCGTTGATAAAATGGTTCAAATAGGTATTACAATTTATGATTTTAGATGTGAATTGTTTTAGTCTTTTTCGGTTTGGCTAATGAATGGTGGAAGTTTAATTATTGAATAATTAATTTGAGGTGTGTGTGTGTGTGGGGGGGGGGGGGCTGCTTTATGCTCTTCCAGGCTCACTTTGCCATACTTTGAAACCCCCTGCTGTACACCAAAAAAGCAGACTTGTCTTATTACAAAGACCAATAGACGGGCAGTGTGCTAAAGAACAAGAAAGTCTCATGTATTTGTGAGGTGATGTAGAAGTAATGAGTTATTCCTGTCAGCTGTCAATCATTAAGTCAAACTCTAGTGCAATAATCTGTATATTTACAGTGAGACAATAATTGGTTCACTTACATTCACTTTCTCTATTATGCACAGCTATGAGGTCAACTTCCAAATTAATTTAATAGAAAATAGTGCTGAGCAAGTTATCAAAATACACAGTATCACAGGAGCTTCAGTTGTTTGACAAGGTAAAATACAATAACAGACAGAATACTGTTAGGACTGAAGTATGCAGAAAGCATGTGTTATAACGAGTACAGATTGGGACCCACAGTACAGACACTAACGGAGTTTCAGAGTAAAGTTGAACAGAGTTTATTGTAATTAATTCTAATCTTTGAAAGGTGATTTTGGTTTGTCTGAATGTGGAGGTCCTGGGTGTCGAGAGCAGGGTTGTGGGTTCAGCAGTTCCAGAATTCAGAGGTCCTGGAGCTGGGTGCTGGAGGTATGGAGATCTGGACACAAGGAGAGACAGGGTAAATAAGGCGCGGAGTGGAGGACTGAACCGGGCTCTTACTGGGCTTGTGTGGTGAGAGACACGGGGGTTCTGACAAAAAGACACTGGATGCAGCATTTTTTCTATAAGTGACGCCCTCTCCTCATTGGGAAGAGAAAACATCGGTGCTCAGAAAAAAACCCTATCATGGAAAATATTTGTATTTTACACACTACAGCACCTTAGACGAACAAAAACCTGGTCCAAAGTTTAATGTCTGTGGCGCGGTCTGTCTCTGCTATTTAGAGAGCGCATTATGGACATACATCGGAGAGTTCACTACACGAGTCTCTGCTTGTCACTCACACGGGGACGCGCAGCAGCGCTTTGACTCATGAGGAAAAAGCAGTGTGTTTGCAGATACAGTGAAATAACGTTTAAGGGACAGACTGCAAGCTTGGTTTCCCTTGTCTCCTTAGATCACGATACTGCTTTCGGTTTGTTACCGATCTGCTGAGAAGTGCAGGAAGACGTGGACCAGCTCACCTCCACATAAACTTGCCTCACCTCAGGGGACCAAAAACTACTGAGGCCGACACCAAGCTCTCCATCATGTGCTCTCATTCTGACGCACGCTCTCTCTAATGCACCCGATCAGACAGGGGCACACTGTGATTCAACACTGTTCAGATTCACTCTGTAACACACGCACTGTAACACACTGTAACACAGTGTAACACACAATGTAACACACACTGTAACGCACACTATAACACTGTAACACACACTGTAACACACACACTAACACACAGTGTAACACACACTGTAACACACACTGTAACACTGTAACACACACACTAACACACAGTGTAACACACAGTGTAAGGCACACTATAACACTGTAACACACACTGTAACACACACTGTAACACTGTAACACACAGTGTAACACACACACTAACACACACTGTAACACACTGTAACACACACACTAACACACACTGTAACACACACTGTAACACACAGTGTAACACACAGTAACGCACACACTAACACTGTAACGCACACTGTAACACACACTGTAACACACAGTGTGACACACACTGTAACACACACTGTAACACTGTAACACACACTATAACACTGTAACACACACTAACACAGTGTAACACACACACTAACACACAGTGTAACACACTCTGTAACACACAGTGTAACACACAGTGTAACACTGTAACACACACACTAACACACAGTGTAACACACACTGTAACACTGTAACACACACTGTAACACACACTAACACACACTGTAACACACACTATAACACTGTAACACACAGTGTAACACACTCTGTAACACACACTGTAACACACACTGTAACGCACACTGTAACGCACACTGTAACACACAGTGTAACACACAGTAACGCACACTATAACACTGTAACACACACTGTAACACACACTGTAACACACACTGTAACACACACTGTAACACACACTGTAACACTGTAACACACACTATAACACTGTAACACACACTAACACAGTGTAACACACACACTAACACACAGTGTAACACACTCTGTAACACACAGTGTAACACTGTAACACACACACTAACACACAGTGTAACACACACTGTAACACTGTAACACACACTGTAACACACACTGTAACACACACTATAACACTGTAACACACAGTGTAACACACTCTGTAACACACACTGTAACACACTGTAACACACACTGTAACGCACACTATAACACTGTAACACACACTGTAACACACAGTGTAACACACAGTGTAACACACAGTGCAACACCTTTAAAGACAGAGAAACAAAGTTAACATTTTAATTAAACATTTTAATTAAACATTTTAATTAAACATTTTTAAATGAATTTAAACATTTAATTAAACATACATGAATTAACTTTTTCAGTCAAGTTTTAACATTTAACAGAATGTTTACATTTTTAACTTTGTATTATCCTTTTGTATCTTATACTTTTAATTTTTCAAACTCAAAAGGATAAGTAATCTTAGTGCAAACTCATTCAACAGAAAGTCAATGAAATCAATGCTGCAATGTGTTCCTGAACCAATCTACACAGCAGTTAAACACAAACTTGAACATCTTAAGCAGCATTGCAAACACCATGAAAGTAAATAAATCATTTCACCGACCAGTGGCGTCTTTGGATTGAACTTCTGAGTGAACTTGGAGCTTCTTCTCTCTGAAGTTTGTCTGAATGACTGACCTCCATTTCTTCTCGGGTGCTCCAAATCAGTGCCAATGACTGATTAGGTGACAAGCAGCCGGCTTGCTGCTGCTGGTGCACTCTGGGAAGTGTAGTCCTTCTAGACCCATTCCTGAGATTCAGCTCAACAAACATCATCGAGTGTTACCCATTCATTTTTGACCGGGAACACCACAGGTGTTACAAAGTTGACTATAATAGTCAAAATTCAATGAAAGTGGTGATCAGCATTTTTTAATGTTCAACTGCCGAGTGTGGAGGACATCATGAGGCCATGAGGTAATCAAATGTAAAACACAATATTTACGACTGATGAAAGTTGTAAATCGGTCAGAACACGGCTGAATCCACTGCATTATTAAAGTGCAGTAGTTCTGATCAAGCCCTCATAGCTTTATAAGCTCCTCAGTTATGCTAGTGACCGTACTGTAGCTCAGCTGTTGATAGCCTCTGCTGTCTCCTGCTAGGTGTCTCAGGTGTTTAGCTTCTCCTCCGCCCCCCATGTGACAGTGGTACACGTTAGTACTGTAGTTTAGATGCAGCGATGGCAAGGCTAAGTGAATTGAAAATGCATCTCCACGCAGCTACTGATGTAGTTAGCAAGTCACCATTAGCTAGTGCGGGCTGCTAATATAGCGTCAGTTCCCCGTCCAGCAGCCCCTGCAGAGCCGCGGCACAACACCGGGTTGCTGTGGGGGCTGTTTGACTGTCCAAAGGACACATATCATTAAGCAGAGGAAGCCCATGGTCTGCCAACGACTAGTTCACGTTTCAACAGCGGTCAGCCCTCCTCTTCGCTTCGGTAGACTCTACATCCACAAACCGAACCCGAAATCAGAGAGCAGACAGTAGCTCGCCTCAACCGATTCCTGAAAGTAAAAGGCATCCCATTCCACCACAGTGACAATAAGGCATGATTATTCAACCTCTACTCATCCACCAAAAACACAACAGCAACCGTGTATCCCGCACTTCCTGTTTCCTCGCCAGAGCCAATCAACGCCAGAGACATCATGCCTGATGTCACAGGACCTCAGCTACTCCCACCTACCTCTATCATCAGCTGCCCCTGGCGGGGGACAAGTTGTATCGATCGATCACACTTCCTTCAGCCACTCAAAGCTACATAGCTTCTGCTCCCCCTACTTCCTTCATAGCCAGCACAGCCCCCACAACACACTCCACTTCTCAAGTTGGCTATCCTCAACCCCCTCCTTCATTTCCAACTGATCTATCCTGTCAACCCCCACAAGTGCATTTAAAGTCTTACCCATTCATCCAGACTTCTGGCATTTTTTCGGGGTGCACTGCAAAGGAGCCTTTTACTTTTCGGTGTGCCTCACCTTCAGCTCAAGAAGCAGTCCCAAGATCTTGGTCTCCCTTTCAGAAGCCCTGTGCTGGACTCCCAAACATACTCCATCATGCAAAATGGAAATGCACATGTGGCAGCACTTCCTGTCATCCTGGGACAGCATTTCTTTCTTTTATGATGATTTCATCACCCAACTGGAAGACATTCAGCTCTATACAGACGCAGCCCCTTCTGTAGGTTTGGGTGGCTGCTACAGAGGAAAATGGTTCGCTTGGCCCTCAGAGATAAAATCTCTCGACTCAGAATCCCGTTCTCCTTCATCTGCCCTTCATGAGCTCTACCCTGTCATTGCAGCTTTACTTTGGGGCACGAATGGTCCAGGAAATCACTGCTCATACACTCAGCTAACACAGCAGTTGTAGAGATCCTAAACAAAGGTCGATCTCATTCTCATCATGCAGTTTCTCCGCAGACTCACATTAATCTCGGCACAACACCAGTTTATCCTCAGGGCAGCCCATGTTCCGGGTCACCACAACACCTTTGCTGATGCATCTGAGGAGGAGTTTGTTAAAGTATGGACCCTGTAAATCGACTTCCTGTTGGGTTTGAGGTATGGGTGCAGGCTTTTTGTGCGTGTTGACCCCTATATATATACCTTAGACTTAGACTTAGACTCAACTTTATTGATCCCTTTGGGATGACTCCCTCTGGGAAATTCAGTCTCTACCAAATTTAATAGGTGTAGGTCAAAGTAACCTCTATGGGGACCCCTTTTTGAAATTTTGTAGGATGTGCTATAGAGCCATTTTGGATTTTTGCAGTATGTTAAAGCTGCCAAATATGCGATTCATTGGGTACCCGGGCCTAAATGATCTGCGTCGAGCCCACACTCAACTCAGCTCTGTTTAAATCTGACTCTCTTTGGGGGCTGAAATCAGCTCGGGTAGATTATGCCTGAGACGGAACCCCCGCTCTGAGTCTCCTCCCAAACCAGCCGTACAGAAACATCCTCATCACCTTCACCCCTCCCTTCAACATACAGAAATGTGTCTCAACACATATAATTCCAGAACTTATATAAAATATTCAAACGCATATTGTTGTGGTGTGCTCCTTGCTAGTGAAATGAGACATTAATCTGGAAAGATCTTCTAGGTCGTGACCTCACACTCACCTGGCTGTATCAGGGAACAGCAGTATGGATCATCTGTGATCAGCTCAACGATCACAAACTGTTGGTGTCTTTCAGGGATCGTCGAGATTCTTATGTGTCGACACAAAGCCAGGAATGCTCTGGGACACGTGTTTGTGTCACAGGTGAGCGCACACACACACACACACACACAAACACACACACACAAACACACAAGCCCTTTTTACAATGCGGTTCTGCGTCAGCACCTTAACGAAGCTCTGCCGTCATGCAGCCTTTGCCATTTTACATTGGAACAAGCGTGAAGCCGCCGCAGTGTTTTTACAGCGTTCCAGCGTTGCGGAAGCAGAACGTGTGTGAGGTGCAAACAAACAGCGCTGTTCCGCCCTGCCGGCTCCGCTGATCACACAGACGCTGTTTCTCCTGTTACTTCCTCCGATGCCGGCTCAGGGGAGGAACGACTTCGCCCCACCATTCAGCCTCCGCTTTTTACATCGAAGACTGAACAAGACTGCCTTGAACTGGCAGTATATAAGGGGCGAGACACACACACACACACACACACGCACATACAGACACACAGGACTGTAAGAGAGTGTGTGTGTGTGTGTGTGTGCAGATGAGGCAGCTGGTGTCCACTCTGTCCTCTGACTCAGCAGCTCGTGTGGTCGTCTTCAGGAGCTCTGTTCGAGGTGTTTTCTGTGCAGGTGAGAGATCAGCCTTTGTGTGTACTGTGTGATGGTGTGTGTGTGCTGTGCACAGGTAAGCTCAGCTGCAGGTGTGTTTGTGTGTGCTAACAGGAGCAGACCTGAAGGAGCGCGCTCAAATGGATCACACAGAGTCTGACCTGTTTGTTCACGGCCTCAGGTCCCTCATGACTCAGATAGGTCAGTCACACACAACATACATGTTTACCTCTGTGTGTGTGTGTGTGCGTGTGTGTGAACACTCATCCATCTGTTTGCCCCCCCGCAGCGCTGTTGCCCATGCCGACAATCGCAGCTATAGACGGTGTCGCTCTGGGAGGGGGGCTGGAGCTAGCCCTGGCCTGTGACCTCCGCACTGCTGGTGAGTGACCTCTGACCCCTCATCTGGACATCATTCTCTCCCTCCTTCAGGTAAAGGTGGGGTGTTGGGGGGGGGGGGGGGGGGTAGTTTGGAGGACTGACCCCTCCCTCTAACCTTCAGAGTACATTACAGCAGCAGATCTCAGTCTGTGTCCTGTCAAATAAAGACTCTGATTGTTGCCGTGTAAAAAACATGTGTAGAATCTAACATGTGAGTGAGTCACTCATGATGTCATTCTGTGTCCTAACCACTGATGGACAACACGTCTCCATCTGCTCCCATTGTATGAAATTGATGCCAAAATAGCCCCTGTGATAGGTGCTGCCATCTTGCGATGGTGATGTCATACGGAGCCAGAGTCTGCGCAGTAGAGATCGGCGAGTGAAGCGGCCGTAGCCACTTCCGCTAACCCAAACACACACTTATCTTACTGAAAAAACAGCAAGGATCCCGCACGCCGGCGTGTTTAACAGCAGAACAGCTTCTTGTGTTGGTCTGAGGTTAAAGTTCACAGGTATGGAAACTTCAATGACTGTAGTGATTGTTTTAGTTACGTTTCCACTCGCGGATCGTCCTCCGCTCTGCTCACCTGGAACTGATCGACTGCAGGAGCCGTATTTGCATGATAAGAACTAACTATAATGACAAAATGTATTTGACGTGTATTTAGATTTTATAGTTTGACTCATGTCCCATCTGTTAACATGGAGGAGGCGGGCTTTATGAGCTATACTGCAGCCAGTCAGCAGGGGGCGCTAGAAATGTTTTGGCTTCACTTTTAGGGAGCTGTCATGTCGTCCATCTTTTAATACAATCTGTGGTCCTAACTGAGAGAGAGAACACTGTCCTGAACACAACAAACAGTATTAGGACTGTAAGGGTTACATACAGAACTACCCTGTAACGCTGTGTTGTGTCAGAAAGTTGACATGTTGGAGTGTTGGTTTCTTTAATGACTTTCTGCTGATCACACATCCGCCCAGCTGTTCATGGAGCTGAAGCCTCCTCCGATTGGTTACATCAGTAGAGGCAGCTTTGTGACGGGGTGGTTGAGCAGATGTGTGTGTGTGTGTGTGTGTGAGTAATGACCTTCCTCGTCCTCTGTGTCTCAGCGTCATCAGCTCAGATGGGTCTGATCGAGACAACGAGGGGGCTGCTGCCGGGTGCCGGTAAGACCAGCAGGTCACACACACCTGCAGTACAGAGTGAGGAGGAGGAGGGATGAAGGAGCTATGAGCTTCACCTTAACCTGGTTTGTCCTGCAGGGGGCAGTCAGCGTCTGCCAAGGACGGTCGGAGTCGCTCAGGCTAAAGAGCTCGTCTTCACAGGTGGAGACACAGAAAGATCATGTACATGATGCTGCAGAGATACAGGAGGCTCACTTCTATCTACCTGCCTGTCTCTCTACCTGTCTGTCTCTCAGGGCGGTGTGTGGGGGGGCTCTCAGCCCTTCAGATGGGTCTTGTAAACAAATCAGTGGATCAGAATCAGAGAGGAGATGCTGCCTACAGAGAGGCTTTGAGCCTGGCCAGAGAGATCCTCCCACAGGTCAGAGCACACATCCCTCCTCTTCTTCCGCCTCCTCCTCCCTCTCGCCTGGGTCAGAGCACAAATCCCTCCTCCTCCTTTCATTCCTCCTCTCACTCCTGGTGTTTGTCTCTAGACCTCAGTCCCTCCATGTTTCTTTTCACTCCAGGGGTCCGTTTCAGGACACTCAGAGTTTCACTGTCTCCTCCCTCTAGAATATAAAACCCTCATTCACGTCCTCATTCATTCAGCCCGTCTCACGCGTGTTTGAGCGGTTAGTCTCTGTGCTGCTCTGACCGCTTTGCAAAAGTCTTTTATAATTAGAATAAAAAAATCAAAAGACAAATCTGTGTCAAAGTCATCATTTGTAGATTTTCCACCACCACTGCCGAGAGCACTCAGATAAGACAAATGATCATTTATTTGGTCCTCTTCATTTCTGACCAATAAAAGCAGCCGTTAGTTATTGGAAATATATATATTTTTTGACATGCTGTATGTGAAGTTAGCATCATGTTAGGGATAAAGCTAATGCACATTAAAACAGCCACTGAATGATATTTAATCTGTTTCATATTTAAAATATGATCAAAGTGAGGTTCAGCCATGAGCCTGTTCTGCCTGAGCCGCACCTTTCAATGATGTTCTGCTGTTTTATTTTTAACTGCTTCCATGTATGTTTTTTTCTCCCGCTGCATTGCTCCTAAATTAATATAAATTTTAGCTTCCGGTCGTGATGAAGTATTAAATAAACAGACCAGTTCAAACTGACACGTTCACTCGAGCCGCTTCTCTCTCTTTTGCAGCTGCAGCCGTGTCACTTTATGTTTCTAAAAACATGCTCGTATTCGCTGAACGTCCGCGTGAGGATTTCGAGCTCCACTGGTGTGATGTAGGAGGACCTCTTTTTGTGTACCGTTGCCATGGTGACTCGTGGTATCGGGCTCCATTAATGCTGGCTTTTTATAGTCAGCGTGCAAGCACTTAACTCTGGCTGAACCTACTCAGAGTTGATTGAACTAACTCTGATCAGCTGTTCTGGAACCAAAAAGCGACGTTCAGCTAAGAGTAAGTCAAACCACAGCCGGGGTTACACTGAGGCTTTGTTGAACCTCCTTTCTGAAACCGACCCCAGTTCAGACGGTGCCGTTTCAGGGCCACAGTTCCAGTGAAGTGGAGAAACAACACACACACACACACACACATCCTGAGTTTAGTTCCTGGATGAACTGAAGCTGCACAAATGCTCCATCCTACATTTCCCATAATGCAACTCACCTGTCTTTCATCACACCCTCTCTGCCCTGTAAACACGCTTTTTAGACTTCACAGCACCAAGTTATATATGTAAGCATGTGAATGTATGTGGCAGACATATTCAACAAGTGATGACAGGTCAGTGTTTAATATAACCTTCTCACTGACACGCTACATTCATGTGTGTAATAATTCATGGTCTTATTAACCCCTTCAGTACGTGTGTCCTCTCTCTCCTCAGGCTCCGCTGGCCGTGCGACTGGCTAAAGAAGCGATGAACAGAGGAGCCGAGGTACGTCTCACCTCTCTGATGGTTTTTAACTCGTCCATCAGGTAAATAACAGACGTTGTCTCCTGCAGGTCAACATGAGCTCAGCCATGGCCATAGAGAGGATGTGTTACGCTCAGGTGAGACCACAGCTGATTAACACATCGTTTCCTTTGAGCCTCTGAAACAAGATGATACTTTAATAACACGTCAGCATCAACAGCTCACCTGTTGGAGTTCAACTCCACTCTGATGTGTGTCTGCAGGTGATCCCCACACGGGACAGACAGGAGGGGATGGCTGCCTTCATAGAGAAGAGACCCCCCCGATACACCGGAGAGTGATCACACTCACACACACACACACACACACACTCAGATGGCGTGTGGATACAGGATGTAGAGAGGTGATGTTACGTGATGCAACAGAAGCTTTAAACGGTCACATGTGAATCTCATGTTCAAATTAACGTGTATGTTTGTAATAAAACCTTCACATGAGTCCTGTCCTGTTTATTACGCACACACGCACACCAAACTTTTCCCTCTCCATCAGCGTCTCTAATCTGCCTGTAAAACTCTCCATCGTCCTTCTTCCCGTCTTCGTTTCTGTAGCACGACCGAGGGTGCACACCTGGAAGTTCTACTGTTAACCTTAGCACACATTTACACAGCGTCGTGTTTCCTTACCTCGAGGTGCGCTGCATATTAACACCGCCATGCGCCGTATGCGAGTTTGGTAAGAGAAACAGAGCGTCCCATTTCCGGATACTAAATATCCCGATGCAGCACGTTCATGATCACGTGAGGTCATCATCTTTTGTTTGTTTCATATCTATAATTGCTAATATGTTGTTGTGGTTTAAGATGGTTATTTCAATGTTAAAAATCTTAAAAGTTTAAAAGCTCCCGACACTTGAAATAATAAGACAAAACATTTCCACATTTTTGTTGTAAATACTCACTGCTCTTTGGGAGGCCGGTAAAAATAAATGACACCAGCGCTGCATCTCCCGACTCCGCCTGTGATTCCCGGTCGTTTGGAGGAGTTTGAGAGAGAACCCCGCCACAATGTTCAAGAGGAGAATTCCCCTCACAACACTATTTACCTGTGATGACATCACATGTTTATAAACATCAGCAGATTGACAAAAACAAGTGAGACGAGCTGAGGAACATTCATCATTTTACTTTTATTCCCATTAACATACATGTTACCTGTACAGGTGTTTGTTCCTCCTGCTGAGGAGTGTGTTTACAGAGTCATCAGGGTCTAATATGTGTGTGCGTGTGTGTGCGCGTGTGTGGGGGGGGTCAGCTGATCCAGCAGACTGAACCAGCAGGAGAGTGATGTCATCACAGGTGTTCTGAAGTTTCCTTCTGATCCATACTGTGAATCTCTGTCATACCTGTGTTATTGTTTGGCCTGGCTCAGCACAGTCAATAATCCTGACCTAAAAACAAGCTAAGCTAACATTAGCGGCAGCTTCTGACACGCTGTCGGGGGCGAAACAGAGACACTGATGTATGACATTACTGTCCATCAGAAACAGAACAGAAGAATCATTCACATGCATCCTGAACAAACACAGTATTTCTCTCTGTTTAATGCACACACGCACACACACACACACACACACACACACACACACACACACACACACACACACACACACACACACACACACACACGAACACCCATCAGGACATGAAATCACAGACATGATGTCATCACAACATCCTGTGCTGAGGCTGTAGGTGAACAGACAGAGCCCCCCTTCCCCCCGCTTCATCCAGCAGTTCAGACCACCACAGCTCCCAGCAGTAACACAGGAGCTGCAGGAGTCAAAGGTCATGACGTCAGGCATAACCCTAACAGACACACACTGAGGAGACACACTGACCAAAAGTTCTTGTGATGATTTCAGTTCATCACAAATGTTTTTGTTTTAAAACAAACACAGAGAAATAAATAAAGTTAGAGTGTGTGTGTGTGTGTGTGTGTGTGTGCGCGCGCAGTCTTTGTGATAAAGTGGGTGTGTGAGAAACACACACACAAACATTTGTCCTCCTGATGTGAAAGAGGACAAACGTTATGAGTCTGATGCAGCAGACATCTCTGTGACGTCCCTATGATGTCAGTGTGATGTCACTGTGGGGGTGGGCGGCGGCTGCAGTGTGCGTGTGCGTGCTGGCCAGTGCGCACTCGGTGGCGCTGCAGACTCTGCAGGATGCTCTCAGCCAGCAGCCGGACATCTCTGTGGGTCTGTGGGTGCGTGTGAACGAGCTCGAGCTGCTGCAGACCCCCCTCCTCCAGCAACATGCTGCAGTACCGAGCAGCTGCAGACACACAGGGGGTGGCAACATGAGGTCTGTGAGGGGGGCGAAGGACTAACACACAGGATTCATTAAAGCACAGTAACCTTTGTGTCTCACCGTTCTTGCTGCAGACGTGCTGCATGGCCCAGGCCGCCCACAGCTGCACCCCGGGGGTGTGGAAGCACTCGAGCAGGGGGAAGAAAGGGTTAAAGGACCTGCAGACACCGAGACAGTGTGTTTAGTCTGGACTGAGTGTCTGTGGTCACACTACCTGCTCTCACATAACACTCACCTGTAGGCCACCATCTCACACTCAGGGGGGGGCCACTTGGTGATGACAGCGTGCTGAGGAGACAAAGAGACTCAGATCATCATCTCACAGGCTGATGTCACCTCTGACCAGGTATAACCTCTGACCAGGTGTAACCTCTGACCAGGTGTAACCTCTGACCAGGTGTAACCCTATACCAGGTGTCCTCTGTCAGGTAATACCTGATACAATCGTAACCATCCCAGAGAGCCCTAATGCAATGGAAACATTGTTGACTACTGCACGACATGGAACAGGTCTTAAACATGACGTTAACAGGACATGCTTCTACTCTGCGCGGCTCATGGACCAATCAGATGGCAGTATTTCCTCAGTGGTGTTAGCTGCTTCCTACCAGCTGCTCCAGTAGAGACGACCTCAGCTTGGGGCTCAGCGACCATGCCTCCTCTCCTCGGGACGTCAGGTGAGCCAGGATCCCTGCAGCAAAGTAGCTCACCTCCACCTCTGGGCTGTGCAGCAGAGTGCTGATGTGGTCCAGGAAGCTCTGCACCATCAGCTCCACATGCAGCTCCCCCACCTCAGCTATGTTGTTCTACAGACACGTGGGGGGAAGGGGGCATTAGGTCATGATACTGGGAATAAAGTCAGGTGATCTATGGGGTAATAAAAGAGTAACTCACCAGCAGGCCCAGAACCTTCTGCTGGATAGAAGACTCACTGGGGAAGGACTGTGTGGGGGGGGGGCAGACAACATGATCTGATCTGAGCCTGTGTGTACGTGTTTATGTAAGGTTCACTGTTTATATGTTGATGTGTGTGCGTGTGTCTCTCTGTGTGTACCTCCAGGACTTTGATAAACAGGTCCAGGCCCTGGTTTTCGATGAAATGGCGGCAGGTTGTGGGCGACTCATCCGTCAGGTTCCACAGGGCGCTCAGGGTGAATTTGAGGGTGGCGTCCACGATGCCCTGAGTCGCCTTCTGACGAACGATTTGGAGGAGTTGCTGCAGGAGGAGGAAGGAGTTAATTTGAATGTCAAATAAGTAAAAGTGAGAGATCAGAGCGTGATGGATGTTACCTTCACAATGAACAGCTCTGCTCCCAGCTGAGCTGTCTGCTCTGTGGACAGCTGGAGACACAGCAGATACACAGGTTAGACATCAATAACAAATCACTAACAGATAAAAACAAAAAAATGAGGGAAACCTGGGGTTTGCCGTTTCAGAAAGAGAGGGAACTTTAACTCTGAGTTGGTTACTATGGTAACAGTGTCTGTGAACTTAACCTGGGGTCCGTTTCAGAAAGGAGGTTCAACAAACCCTCACACATCGCCAACAGATCACTAAAAGATCAACAACAGATCGCCAACAGATCAACAACAGATCACTAACAGATTGCCAACAGATCACTAACAGATCAACAACAGATCACTAAACGTTCACCAACAGATCAGTAACAGATCAGTAACAGATCACCAACAGATCACTAATAGATCACTAAAAGATCAATAATAGATCAACAACAGATCACTAAAAGCTCAGTAACACATCAACAAAAGATCACTAAAAGATCAGTAACAGATCACCAACAGATCATTAAAAGATCACCAACAGATCGCCAACAGATCAACAACACATCACCAACAGATCACCAACAGATCAAAGACACATCACCAACAGATCAACAACACATCACTAACAGATCACCAACAGATCGCCAACAGGTCACTAACAGATCTCCAACAGATCACCAACAGATCAGTAAGAGATCGCCAACAGATCGCTAAAAGATCAACAACAGATCACTAAAAGATCACTAACAGCTCGCCAACAGATCATTAAAAGATCGCCAACAAATCACTTAAAGATCACCAACAGATCACTAACAGATCACTAAAAGTTCACTAACAGATCTCCAACAGATCACCAACAGATCAGTAAGAGATCGCCAACAGATCGCTAAAAGATCAACAACAGATCACTAAAAGATCACTAACAGCTCGCCAACAGATCATTAAAAGATCGCCAACAAATCACTTAAAGATCACCAACAGATCACTAACAGATCACTAAAAGTTCACCAACAGATCACTAAAAGATCACTAACAGATTGCCAACAGCTCACAAAAGGTTCAACAACAGATCACTAGCAGATCACCAATGGATCACTAAAAGATCACCAACAGATCACTAATAGATCACCAATGGATCACTAAAAGATCACCAACAGATCACTAACAGATTGCCAACAGATCAACAACAGATCACTAAAAGATCAGTAACACATCACTAAAAGATCAACAATAGATCAACAACAGATCACTAAAAGATCAGTAACACATCAACAACAGATCACTAAAAGATCAGTAACAGATCGCCAACAGATTGCCAACAGATCACTAACAGATCACCAACAGATCATTAAAAGATCCCCAACAGATCGCCAACAGATCAACAACATGTCAGTAACATATCGCCAACAGGTCACAAACAGATCACCAACAGATCATTAAAAGATCACCAACAGATCGCCAACAGATCAACAACAGATCAACAACACATCACTAACAGATCACCAACAGATCAGTAACAGATCGCCAACAGGTCACTAACAGATCGCCAACAGATCACCAACAGATCAGTAAGAGATCGCCAACAGATAGCTAAAAGATCACCAACAGCTCGCCAACAGATCATTAAAAGATCACCAACAGATCACTTAAAGATCACCAACAGATCACTAACAGATCACCAATGGATCACTAAAAGATCACCAACAGATCACTAGCAGATCACCAATGGATCACTAAAAGATCACCACCAGATCACTAATAGATCACCAATGGATCACTAAAAGATCACTAACAGATCACCAACAGATAAACAACTGATCACTAACAGATCACCAAAAGATCACTAAAATATCACTAACAGATCACCAAAAGATCACTAAAATATCACCAACAGATCAGAAACAGATCACTAAAAGATCACCAACAGATCACTAAAATATCAGCAACAGATCAATAATAGATCACCAACATATCAACAACAGATCACTAAAAGATCACCAAAAGATCACTAAAATATCAGTAACAGATCAATAATAGATCACCAACATATCAACAACAGATCACTAAAAGATCAGTAACAGATCACCAATGGATCACTAATAGATCACCAACAGATGAACAACAGATCACTAAAAGATCACCAACACATCAATAACAGATCACCAATGGTTCACCAACAGATCACTAACAGATCACTAAAAGATCAGTAACAGATCGCCAACAGATCAACAACAGATCAGTAACAGATCGCCAACAGGTCACTAACAGATCACCAACAGATCATTAAAAGATCACCAACAGATCGCCAACAGATCAACAACACATCACTAACAGATCACCAACAGATCAGTAACAGATCGCCAACAGGTCACTAACAGATCGCCAACAGATCACCAACAGATCAGTAAGAGATCGCCAACAGATAGCTAAAAGATCACCAACAGCTCGCCAACAGATCATTAAAAGATCACCAACAGATCAGAAACAGATCACTAAAAGATCACCAACAGATCACTAAAATATCACTAAAATATCAGCAACAGATCAATAATAGATCACCAACATATCAACAACAGATCACTAAAAGATCACCAAAAGATCACTAAAATATCACTAAAATATCAGCAACAGATCAATAATAGATCACCAACATATCAACAACAGATCACTAAAAGATCACCAAAAGATCAGTAACAGATCAATAATAGATCACCAACATATCAACAACAGATCACTAAAAGATCAGTAACAGATCACCAATGGATCACTAATAGATCACCAACAGATGAACAACAGATCACTAAAAGATCACCAACACATCAATAACAGATCACCAACAGATCACTAATAGATCACCAATGGTTCACCAACAGATCACTAACAGATCACTAAAAGATCAGTAACAGATCGCCAACAGATCGCCAACAGATCAACAACAGATCAGTAACAGATCAGTAACAGATCGCCAACAGGTCACTAACAGATCACCAACAGATCATTAAAAGATCACCAACAGATCGCCAACAGATCAACAACAGATCAACAACACATCACTAACAGATCACCAACAGATCAACAACAGATCAACAACAGATCAACAACACATCACTAACAGATCACCAACAGATCAGTAACAGATCGCCAACAGATCATTAAAAGATCACCAACAGATCACTAACAGATCACTAAAAGATCACCAACAGATCACTAGCAGATCACCAATGGATCACTAAAAGATCATCACCAGATCACTAATAGATCACCAATGGATCACTAAAAGATCACTAACAGATCACCAACAGATAAACAACTGATCACTAACAGATCACCAAAAGATCACTAAAATATCAGCAACAGATCAGAAACAGATCACTAAAAGATCACCAACAGATCACTAAAATATCAGCAACAGATCAGAAACAGATCACTAAAAGATCACCAACAGATCACTAAAATATCACTAAAATATCAGCAACAGATCAATAATAGATCACCAACATATCAACAACAGATCACTAAAAGATCACCAAAAGATCACTAAAATATCAGCAACAGATCAATAATAGATCACCAACATATCAACAACAGATCACTAAAAGATCACCAAAAGATCACTAAAATATCAGTAACAGATCAATAATAGATCACCAACATATCAACAACAGATCACTAAAAGATCAGTAACAGATCACCAATGGATCACTAATAGATCACCAACAGATGAACAACAGATCACTAAAAGATCACCAACACATCAATAACAGATCACCAACAGATCACTAATAGATCACCAATGGTTCACCAACAGATCACTAACAGATCACTAAAAGATCAGTAACAGATCGCCAACAGATCGCCAACAGATCAACAACAGATCAGTAACAGATCAGTAACAGATCGCCAACAGGTCACTAACAGATCACCAACAGATCATTAAAAGATCACCAACAGATCGCCAACAGATCAACAACAGATCAACAACACATCACTAACAGATCACCAACAGATCAACAACAGATCAACAACACATCACTAACAGATCACCAACAGATCAGTAACAGATCGCCAACAGATCATTAAAAGATCACCAACAGATCACTAACAGATCACTAAAAGATCACCAACAGATCACTAGCAGATCACCAATGGATCACTAAAAGATCATCACCAGATCACTAATAGATCACCAATGGATCACTAAAAGATCACTAACAGATCACTAACAGATCACCAACAGATAAACAACTGATCACTAACAGATCACCAAAAGCTCACTAAAATATCACCAACAGATCAGAAACAGATCACTAAAAGATCACCAACAGATCACTAAAATATCAGCAACAGATCAATAATAGATCACCAACATATCAACAACAGATCACTAAAAGATCACCAAAAGATCACTAAAATATCACTAAAATATCAGCAACAGATAAATAATAGATCACCAACATATCAACAACAGATCAGTAAAAGATCACCAAAAGATCACTAAAATATCAGTAACAGATCAATAATAGATCACCAACATATCAACAACAGATCACTAAAAGATCAGTAACAGATCACCAATGGATCACTAATAGATCACCAACAGATGAACAACAGATCACTAAAAGATCACCAACACATCAATAACAGATCACCAACAGATCACTAATAGATCACCAATGGTTCACCAACAGATCACTAACAGATCAGTAACAGATCACCAACAGATCAACAATGGATCGCCAAAAGATCACCAACAGATCGGCAACAGATGAACAACAGATCACTAAAAGATCACTAAAAGACCAGTAACAGATCACCATCAGATCAGTAACAGATTGCCAACAGATCACTAACAGATCGGCAACAGATGAACAACAGATCACTAAAAGATCACCAATAGATCACCAACATATCAACAACAGATCACCAACAGATCACTAAAAAATCACCAATAGATCACTAAAAGATAACCAACAGATCGGCAACAGATGAACAACAGATCAATAAAAGATCACCAATAGATCACCAATAGATCACCAAAACATCAATAACAGATCACCAATGGATCACTAATAGATCACCAACACATGACTAAAAGATCAGTAACAGATCACCAACAGATCGCCAACAGATTACTAAAAGATCACTAACAGATCACTAAAAGATCACTAACAGATTGCCAACAGCTCACAAAAAGATCACGAACAGATCACTTACAGATCACCAACAGATCAAAAACAGATCACCAAAAGATCAGTGACAGATCACCAACAGATCACTAAAAGATCACCAACAGATCACTAAAATATCAGTAACAGATCAATAATACATCAACAACATATCAACAACAGATCACTAAAAGATCAGTAATAGATCAACAACAGATCACTAAAAGATCAGTAACAGATCACCATCAGATCAACAACAGATCAGTAACAGATCAATAACAGATTGCCAACAGATCGGCAACAGATGAACAACAGATCACTAAAATATCACCAATAGATCACCAACATATCAACAACAGATCACTAAAAGATCACCAACAGATCACTAAAAGAGCAGTAACAGATCACCAACAGATCACTAACAGATCACCAATGGATCACTAAAAGATCACCAACAGATCGGCAACAGATGAACAACAGATCACTAAACGATCACCAATAGATCACCAAGACATCAATAACAGATCACCAATGGATCACTAATAGATCACCAAACGATCACTAATAGATCACCAAAAGATCAGTAACAGATCATCAACAGATCACCAATGGATCACCAACAGATGAACAACAGATCACTAAAAGATCACCAACAGATCACCAAAACATCAATAACAGATCACCAATGGATCACCAACAGATCACTAACAGATCACTAAAAGATCAGTAACAGATCGCCAACAGATCAGTAACAGATCGCCAACAGGTCACTAACAGATCACCAACAGATCATTAAAAGATCACCAACAGATCGCCAACAGATCAACAACAGATCAACAACACATCACTAACAGATCACCAACAGATCAGTAACAGATCGCCAACAGGTCACTAACAGATCGCCAACAGATCACCAACAGATCAGTAAGAGATCGCCAACAGATAGCTAAAAGATCACTAACAGATCACCAACAGATCATTAAAAGATCACCAACAGATCACTAACAGATCACTAAAAGATCACCAACAGATCACTAGCAGATCACCAATGGATCACTAAAAGATCATCACCAGATCACTAATAGATCACCAATGGATCACTAAAAGATCACTAACAGATCACCAACAGATAAACAACTGATCACTAACAGATCGCCAAAAGATCACTAAAATATCACCAACAGATCAGAAACAGATCACTAAAAGATCACCAACAGATCACTAAAATATCAGCAACAGATCAATAATAGATCACCAACATATCAACAACAGATCACTAAAAGTTCACCAAAAGATCACTAAAATATCACTAAAATATCAGCAACAGATAAATAATAGATCACCAACATATCAACAACAGATCAGTAAAAGATCACCAAAAGATCACTAAAATATCAGTAACAGATCAATAATAGATCACCAACATATCAACAACAGATCACTAAAAGATCAGTAACAGATCACCAATGGATCACTAATAGATCACCAACAGATGAACAACAGATCACTAAAAGATCACCAACACATCAATAACAGATCACCAACAGATCACTAATAGATCACCAATGGTTCACCAACAGATCACTAACAGATCAGTAACAGATCACCAACAGATCAACTATGGATCGCCAAAAGATCACCAACAGATCGGCAACAGATGAACAACAGATCACTAAAAGATCACTAAAAGACCAGTAACAGATCACCATCAGATCAGTAACAGATTGCCAACAGATCACTAACAGATCGGCAACAGATGAACAACAGATCACTAAAAGATCACCAATAGATCACCAACATATCAACAACAGATCACCAACAGATCACTAAAAAATCACCAATAGATCACTAAAAGATAACCAACAGATCGGCAACAGATGAACAACAGATCAATAAAAGATCACCAATAGATCACCAAGACATCAATAACAGATCACCAATGGATCACTAATAGATCACCAACACATGACTAAAAGATCAGTAACAGATCACCAACAGATCGCCAACAGATTACTAAAAGATCACTAACAGATCACTAAAAGATCACTAACAGATTGCCAACAGCTCACAAAAAGATCAACAACAGATCACTAGCAGATCACCAATGGATCACTAAAAGATCACCACCAGATCACCAACGGATCACTAATAGATCACGAACAGATCACTTACAGATCACCAACAGATCAAAAACAGATCACCAAAAGATCAGTGACAGATCACCAACAGATCACTAAAAGATCACCAACAGATCACTAAAAGATCACTAACAGATTGCCAACAGCTCACAAAAAGATCAACAACAGATCACTAGCAGATCACCAATGGATCACTAAAAGATCACCACCAGATCACCAACGGATCACTAATAGATCACGAACAGATCACCAACAGATCAAAAACAGATCACCAAAAGATCAGTGACAGATCACCAACAGATCACTAAAAGATCACCAACAGATCACTAAAAGATCACTAACAGATTGCCAACAGCTCACAAAAAGATCAACAACAGATCACTAGCAGATCACCAATGGATCACTAAAAGATCACCACCAGATCACCAACGGATCACTAATAGATCACGAACAGATCACTTACAGATCACCAACAGATCAAAAACAGATCACCAAAAGATCAGTGACAGATCACCAACAGATCACTAAAAGATCACCAACAGATCACTAAAATATCAGTAACAGATCAATAATACATCAACAACATATCAACAACAGATCACTAAAAGATCAGTAATAGATCAACAACAGATCACTAAAAGATCAGTAACAGATCACCATCAGATCAACAACAGATCAGTAACAGATCAATAACAGATTGCCAACAGATCGGCAACAGATGAACAACAGATCACTAAAATATCACCAATAGATCACCAACATATCAACAACAGATCACTAAAAGAGCAGTAACAGATCACCAACAGATCACTAAAAGATCACCAACAGATCGGCAACAGATGAACAACAGATCACTAAACGATCACCAATAGATCACCAAGACATCAATAACAGATCACCAATGGATCACTAATAGATCACCAAACGATCACTAATAGATCACCAACAGATCACTAAAAGATCAGTAACAGATCATCAACAGATCACCAATGGATCACCAACAGATGAACAACAGATCACTAAAAGATCACCAACAGATCACCAAAACATCAATAACAGATCACCAATGGATCACCAACAGATCACCAACAGATCACTAACACATCACTAACACATCACCAACAGATCAACAACAGATCACTAATAGATCACCAACAGATCACCAATGGATCGCCAAAAGATAACTAACAGATCACTAACAGATTGCCAACAGATGAACAACAGATTACTAAAAGATCACTAACAGATCACCAACAGATCACTAAAAGATCCCAACAGATCACCAATGGATCACTAAAAGATCACCAACAGATCGGCAACAGATGAACAACAGATCACTAAAAGATCACCAACACATCAATAACAGATCACCAACAGATCACCAATGGATCACTTATAGATCACCAACAGATCACTAACAGATCACTAAAAGATCACTAACAGATTGCCAACAGATGAACAACAGATTACTAAAAGATCACCAACAGATCACTAATAGATCCCTAACAGATCAGCAATGGATCGCCAAAAGATCAACAACTGATCACCAATGGTTCACTAATAGATCACCAATGGATCACTAATAGATCACCAACAGATCACTAAAAGATCAACAACACATCACTAACAGTTCACCAACAGATCACTAAAAGATCACCAAAAGATCACCAACAGATAACTAACAGATTGCCAACAGATCACTAACAGATCAACAACACATCACCAACAGATCACCAATGGATCACTAATAGATCACCAACAGATCACCAATGGATCACTAACAGATCCCTAACAGATCACCAATGGATCGCCAAAAGATCAACAACAGATCACTAACAGATCACCAGCAGATCCCTAAAAGATCCCAACAGATAACCAATGGATCACTAAAAGATCACCAACAGATCGGCAACAGATGAACAACAGATCACTAAAAGATCACCAACACATCAATAACAGATCACCAATGGATCACTTATAGATCACCAACAGATCACTAACAGTTCACCAACAGATCACCAATGGATCACTAATAGATCACTGACATATCACTAACAGATCACCAAAAGATCAGTAACAGATCACCAACAGATCACTAAAAGTTCACCAACAGATCACCAAAAGATTAGTGACAGATCAACAACAGATCGCCAACAGATCACTAAAAGATCAATAATAGATCACCAACATATCACTAAAAGATCACCAACTGATCGCCAACATATCACTAAAAGATCACCAACAGATCGCCAACACATCACTAAAAGATCACTAACAGATCACCAAAAGATCAGTAAGAAGACGACCGACTCTACCACTGAGCCACAGCCGCCCCAACAACAGATCGCCAACAGATCACTAACAGATCGCCAACAGATCACGAACAGACCAGTAACAGATCAACAACAGATCACTAACAGATCAACAACAGATCACTAAAAGATCACTAACAGATTGCCAACAGATCAACAACACATCACTAACAGATCAACAACAGATCACTAAAAGATCACCAACAGATCACTAATAGATCACTAAAAGATCACCATCAGTTTACTAAATGATCACCAACAGATCACTAAAATAGCACTAAAAGATCACCAACAGATCCCTAAGAGTACATCATTTTAATACAACAGATATGTACCTTGGCAGCCAGGATGGAGATGATAGCCACGGCCATCCTCTGCATGTTCTGGTCTTCATGGTTACATAACCACTGCATCACCAGTTTGGCAGCTTCAAACCTGACAGACAGACAAACAGATAATACATACAGACAGACAGATAAGACAGACAGATTATAGACAGACAGCCTCTGATGAACACTGACCGTTTCAGTCTTTTAAACATTATATACGCACAAGTCTTTAACCATCTGAAAGGCACCACATGTTAAAAGACGATGCTAGTGTTGCTAATGATGCTCACGATGCTCATGATGCTCCAGCACCCTGAGTGTGTCTTACCTGTTGAAGGGAACCTCTTGCAGGATGCGGTCACTGCACAGAGACAGCAGACAGTTCTTCTGCAGCTGCAGACACAGAGACAGCAGGCGTCAGACGTCCAGTATCATGTGACACACAGATATCTGCATATTACACTGAACTATATCATATTTTTAGTATTATTATATAGTATATTATATTCTAGTATGTTATATGTATATATTCATATAATACTATATATACACTGCACCAGACTCTCTTGTACAACACTATATTACATCCGATTCTGTCTTAATATCATGCTGCTATACTACATACTATACTAATGCAATTATACCTTTATATTACTTTTTTAGTATGTATGATATATACATATACATACTGTATTTATTGTCACTTTAATACTGCACCTTATTTTGTACCATATTGTATACCTTATACCTCATAGCATACCGTCTTATCTCATCCCGCTAAAATGTTGCTGCTATTGCTCATAACATGTCACTTTATCTCACAACTAATCTCTACTTACAGATTCTACATAGCAGCATCTGTAGGCAGGGACGTGGATTTCTGGGAAGGCAAGTGTTCTGTTTGAACTACGCTTGTAGTCCGAGTAGATCTAAAATTTAACTTGAGATAAATTCCCTTCACGCTGTGTCACTAAAGCTGTTCAGCGTTCTGATTTCCCGACTTCCTCGAATGCATCAGATCGATCCGACCTCCGTTCAACAAACGAGCATTTTAAAAGTTTTCTTCTCCTCTTGAGGACAGACCTGACAAAGCTTGATTTTTTACTTCTTACAAATCTGCATCATGATGTTGAAATTTGGGCGAAGGTAAGACACGTTAATAACGAGTACATCACAAGAGAACGGTTTCTCTTTCTGTAACGACACAGCACCCGAAAAGAAAGTCATGACAGGAAGTCTTTATCGCTTACCGTCCGGCACGTTCACCACCGATCCCAGAGGCTATATCATCTCAGACTGTAGCAGATGGGATCCAAGATTGTCTCACAGCTGTCACTTTAACTTGTCACTTACTCCTACTTGTATAACAGCTGTATATAACTTTTATTTTAATCTATTCTTATTTTTACACTGTATTTACTGACTTGCTATTTTGTCTTTGTGCTGCTGCAACACCCGAATTTCCCCTTTGGGGATCAATAAAGGATTATCTTATCTTATGTCTGGTGAAGCTCGTCACAGGTTCAGTATCTTTGAATCAGCTGCTAAATAACAGGAAGAAGAGCTTTTAGTGCTCATCACAACATAAACACAGGTGATCACATATTACATATTAAGCTACAAACTAAATGTAACATTAAAAAATGAGTTGAGTTTTCTGTGTTTAAACATGAACCTGCTCGTCCTGTCTGAGAGGTGCTATTGGAGCGGTTTCCTCCTCGTGTGTGTTACACAGCGCTCGACATGCAGCCAGCGTTGTGTCTTTAATTTCTTTATATGTAATGTTTGACACATAAACATGATCAGTGCAGGTGTGCAGGTACCTGCTGGTGGTTTGGGAATGTCCTCATGGCCTCCAGCAGCAGCTGAGTGACGGAGCTCAGCAGTCTAACGGGCATCCCTGCTGCCAGGTCCTGCTTGGTCAGGTTGAACACACACGCGCTGGCAGCCAGCTGCACGTTCAGCGTGGCAGGATGATTCTTCATCCCCAGCACCACCAGCTGCAGAGACAACTCTGCTGTTTACATGTGATGTTTTGATGACTGAGACACATTTAATACACTGTTCAGATGGAGAATCTGTGTGAGTGGGCACAGTAAGGTACGTCTGGGACCTTGAGGATGTCGGGCCGGGGCGTCTCCATCACGTGTGTCAGGCTGAACAGGTGAAACAGAGCTTCTCTCACGAATCCTTCCCTCTCACTGTAGCGACGCAGAGCCTCACAGATCTGCGTCTCATTAGCTTCTCCTGTTACCTGTTCACACACAAAACATGTTTCCTGCAGCACACCTGAGCCTCTACACAGGTTTCAGTCTAAACGTACGAACACACACACACGAACACACACACACACACACACACACACACCTTTAGAGTTCCTTCTCCAGACAAGAAGTCAGAGAATCCAGCGTCTGTGGCCAGAAGTCCCACGAAGGTCATCCCCGGCCTATCCTCCACAAACGCTTTAACTGCTGCGTCTGTCACCTGCAACAGTCAAACAGGTGAGAGAGGACGACAGATAGCCTGTAGTCAACCTGTAACAGACAGACAGACAGACAGACACACAGACACACACACACACACAGACACACACACACACAGACACACACACACACACACACCTGTTTCCTCCCCGATACGTCCAGAGACACGAGGGCCGGCAGGATCCCCAGCTGACCCAGCAGCTGACGAGCCACGTCGGAGGTGAACTGTTTATCATCACTGATATCCAGGTGCTGCGCGCGTGCGCACACACACACACACACACAGACACACACACACACAGTAAAGGCAAAGTGTCCATCTTAGTGTAAACCAATCAGAAGACAGATTGAATTTATTGGAGGTGCCGCTCACATGAAGCTTCTCCAAAGACACTGTAAACAAACAAGAGCAGCCGCTTGCTCACTCACTGACCTGCAAAGCGTCCAGCTGACCTATGACCCCCAGCAGCTGAGCTGTGCTCATCTCCAGCCTCTTCAGCTGGTGCAGCGTAAGTGAGCGCAGACGCTCCTTCAGGCCCAGCAGGGGGCTCAGATTGGTGACCGACGTGTTGGACAGGTCCAGACTCTCCAGCCGAGGCAAAGAACACACGTCCACCAGGCCCGAGTCGTAGAAGTCCACGTTAGCCAGAGACAGCGAGCGGAGGCCCTGCAGGGAGCTGAAGCGGTGCCGGATAGGCTCCTCCAGAGACGACATGGTGAGACCTGTGAGGACGAGCCGCTGCAGGGACTCCTGCAGGAGGAGGACAGGAAAACATTTAAAGTATAAATTTACAGGAAGGAAAGGATCTGGACAGGTTGGACAGTGTTCTGACTGTACCTGACAGTATTTGTTGGTGGCCAGGCCCTGCAGGATGTCAGGGATGGTGAGGTCTGCGTTGACTCTGGCAGCATCCAGCTCCAGCAGCCTGTGAGGACACAGAGCTTTCTGGAAGGCCTCAGCAGAGATACGAGCCGTCCGGACGCAGGCTCGCCTCAGACGCAGGTACTCAACGGTACGAAACACTCCGACTGTGCTGTCATTCAGCAGACCTGCAGGGAGACAATGACTGTAACAGAGAGGAGCTGCAGGGACTTCACCTGAAATAAACCCGGTGCTGTGCTCCCACCTGTACAGTTCTCTGTTTATACGGATGAAATGTAAATTTTGTTAGACGGACAGGAGCGAGAGACAGGCAGCAGCTCGTCTTTAAAACATATTTGAACAGTGAATCCATTCAGTAAAGAGCTGCTCTGATTCTTCCAAATGTTCAATAAATGATTCACGTCTTTAATTTCAGCTCTGAAAGAAGAGTGAAGTGTGGATTGACACCGAGGAAGAACAGAGAGCTGAACACAGGCTCTGATCTCAGCCGACAGACAGCAGGAGACGCTGCTCCCTGAGGCCGGCGGGCCCCCTCTCTTTGAACTGGTAAAGGTGGATTATTCAACATAAATGCGAGTATTGACAGATAGCTGACTCCTCAGGTTTCTCTGTGACAGGGATTGAACAGTTTAAAGGCCTACAGGTGCTCACACTCTCCAGGTTTACCTTCAGACGCCATCTTGGCGAGCAGCTGGTCGGCCAGCTCCTGAGGGAAGAGCACCGCCTCCCTAAAGCACAGCGATCCATCGGCCCGCTTCACACAGAACCGGTCCAGAGTCTGGCTCACATAGGTCAGACACAGGTCAGTCAGTGGCGCTGGGGAGGCCTCGTCCTGGAACATCTACAAGTCATTCACCTCATCAGTAAAGAGAGCGTGCTCAGCATTAACATTCATGTCATCATGTGACGTCATGAACCAGACATAGCATAAAGCTAACATCATCTGCAGGTTCAGCTTCACACTGAATCAGCACTGAAATAAACACACACACACACGCACGCACGCACGCGCACACACACACACACGCAAGCACGCGCGCACACACACACACACCTGGTATCATGAATCTTTGCCACCATATCTTAGCCTGTTAGCTGAGCGTCAGTTAGCTGTGTTCACCTGTGTGACAGCAAACAGACAGACGCTAACGGCTAAAGTTAGCTCGCAGCTAGCTCACCTGTAGTCTCCGCTGTGTGACGTCTCTCTCCGCGCAGAGGTGTCGGAGTCTGTCTGCTGACGTCATCGTTAATGAACCTCTGGACTCCGGTTCAGAGAAGTCTGCACACAGAGCTCTCGCCTCTATTTTGGACCAGACAGTAAACAAAGGTCACCGCACCGGAAGTACATGAGCGAGGGGGCAGGACTACGGAAGCTCGGTGGGAGCGGTTATGAAAGCAGGAAGAGACAATGAGGACAAACGTGTGAGCATATTTCCTCAGATTATCTGATTTATTGGTGATAATATTGAACTGTTGTGACGCCGTTCAGTCCGCGGGACCACCTGTATGCACGTCTTTATGTCGGTGTGATCGTTAACCTTCGCGGTGTGACTCAGGATTAAGGATCAAGGTCAGAGCTGAAGAGGAGTAGCTGAGCTGAAAGATGGCCGGACTGATCAACTTTGAGGATGAGAATGAGGTGAAGCAGTTTCTGGATAACCTGGGGGTGGAGTACAGCTTCCAGTGCTACAAAGAAAAAGACCCTGAAGGTAACACTCAGATCCCCTGCTGCACGCGGAAATACTGTCTAACATGTTTAAGAAGTGTCATATGTCTGTCTCATGTTCTATCAGGCTGTCAGAGACTCGCAGATTACCTGGAAGGTGTGAAGAAAAACTATGAGTCTTCCGCTCAGGTGCTCAAACACAACTGTGACACTAACGGACACGGAGAGAGCTGCTACAAGCTGGGAGCGTACCACGTGACAGGCAAAGGTAACAGCCAGGTTAACATGTTGTAGTAATTATAATGACAACAATATTATTATTATTATTAGCAATGGTAATTATAATAATAATGATAATAGTTTATTTATTCCAGGATCATAAACAGAGGAGGGGTGTTGACGCCCTCTTGTGTGTAGAACTGAACGTGTCTGTTTTAAACATCTTGACCTTCTGTTTCTGATTTAATCTGACAGGACTTTCTGATTAATGACAAAAAACAAACTAAGAGTTAAAAGCTGAAGTTCACATCCTGATGATGATGATGATGATGATGATGATGATGATGATGATGATCATCATCATCATCATAGAGACAGAAATGGAAAGTACTGATATTAACAGACACTTAAAACTAATAAAAAGTCATTTGCTGATATTTCTTATTTCTATGAGCACTCCGAAGTGTTAATTAAAGAACACTTGAATGCAGCACCTGTAATGTAGTGTGTTTCTCCCACCAGGCGGGGTGACAGAGTGTCTGAAAACAGCGTACTCGTGCTTCCTGCACTCCTGCAGAGCGGGGGGGAAGAAGTCTACAGACGCCTGCCATAATGTGGGTCTGTTGGCTCACGATGGGCGAGCGATGGACGGAGAGCCCGACCTCTCAGCCGCTCGAGAGTACTATGAGAAGGCCTGCGCCGGAGGCTTCGCCCCCTCCTGCTTTAACCTCAGTGCTCTGTTCATTCAGGGGAACTCTAAAGGCCTCAGACCTGACATGACCCTGGCTCTGCAGTACGCTAACAGGGCCTGTGAGCTGGGACACGTGTGGGGCTGTGCTAATGCTAGCCGCATGTACAGACTGGGAGACGGTACAGAGAAGGACGAGAAGAAAGCAGAGGAGCTGAAGAACAGAGCCAGAGAGCTGCACGGCCAAGAGAACGAGAGGCAGCTCAAGTTTGGAGAGTGAACCCCATTAAAGTACGACTCCGTGGTTAGCAACACATCAGGCTGTGTGTGTGTCTCTGTGCGTGTGCACAGACAGCCTGTTCAGGGTCCAAATGTAGGAGATGATCTGTTTAAAGGACGGGCGCCTCAGTCTGCAGACAGTGAAGTTCAGCAAGCTGCTTTAAATATTTATATTTTATATTTCAGCCAAATGTCAAAGCAATAAAGTGGGTTCACACACAGCAGTCTGATGTTTCTTTTCTAAGTCTGATTTCGGAGATGATGAGGAACAGACTTACAGGGTTAAATGAAAGTTTAATCTGCCTTTCTGCAACATGATGTTTGAATATTAATTTTGAATTTTATTAGTCTGTGAAACCTTATTTAATTTAACAAATGTTATATGAACTAACAAACCTGTGCAGCTCTGTGTTGTGCAGCTCTGTGTTGTGCAGCTCTGTGATGTGCAGCTCTGTGATGTGCAGCTCTGTGTTGTGCAGCTCTGTGATGTGCAGCTCTGTGTTGTGCAGCTCTGTGATGTGCAGCTCTGTGTTGTGCAGCTCTGTGATGTGCAGCTCTGTGCAGAGAAATGCAAGCTTTCAAACTAGTGATTGTCCCTTTACCCATTTTAGGCTTTCTAGAATAATCAATACCATACCATAATCATACCATATGTGACAGTAAAATACAAACAGGCCATACATGAAAATTTGTCAGAAAGTAGAAGTACTTGATACTCATGAATTATGTATTTCCAGGTCAGGCCGCCCTCCACACAGGTGAGAATGAAGTAAAGGGGGCGGGGCCGGTTAAAGGGGGTTCAACTACAGAAAGAGGCAATGGTGAAATATAAGTAATAAATCATTCCCTCACTTTCGTGGCCCAACCTTTCAGCAGTAAACTTCTCAAAAACAGGCAAGGACATTTTACTACTTGGATCATTGTGTGAATATGCACGTAGTTCAACCCGTTTAGTTACATGTCGTTCACCTTTAACTGCAGGATGTTACTAAAACATACATGTTCGTTTATAACCCTGACTCATTCACGTGCTCCTCGGATGCTCGTAGATCCAAAGTTGGGAAGTCCAACTTCGGTGCTTTCAGGAGCTTTAAGTCTTAATGTGGAAACAGGGATGCTACAAAGATGACATGTTGTATGTTATTTTAATAATAGGTCACTCCATGTGGGCAGCAACTACCGGCGACAGCCTTCATATCATGTATTTTTTCATTTATAATACATATTACATGTGAGCGCTTTAATACGGAATACATGAATTTATATAGATTTTCTTACCATCAGTACACTTTCCTTCATCCCCCTTTTAAAGAGTCAAACGACGTCAAATTCATCAACTCGGGAAGACGAGTACCAAAGTGTTCTCCGACTTCCCCAGCTGTTCCCACTCGTTCACTTTCAATTTCACAGTGGGGTGCAGAGCGACGGCTTGACCGCTAGAGGGAGCCCTCACCACACAGCTGAACTTTGCGCCTTTTCCAAACCTCAAAGCGGCTTTATTCTCCACAGACAGGGCACTGGTACACCGTGTCAGCAGCCCGTAGATCCCGTAGATACACAGTGAAACTCTAAATAAAGGTCTGTGTGTGTACAGGAGTATTAAAGGTCTGTGTATGTACAGGAGGAACGGTAACGGTAGCCGGTGAGAGGAGGAGGATGAAGGGCGGCCTGAAGCTCCGCCCGTCAGCCGAGCGTCCCGTCGGTCCTCATTCAAAACACAACACAGCTGTGAGGAGCAGCGCCGTGTCTGTTAGCCTGTTAGCTTAAATAATGTTAGCCTGTAAACAGTTAGCTTAAACAGAGTTAGCCTGTAAACTGTTAGCACGATTAGCCTGTTGACAGTGCTGCGTTCTCTGATGTTACCGCACACAGACCGTCAGAGGGAGAAAGAAGAAGCAGCTCTGAGGTGAGTTTCACACCAACATGAGACAAACTTCACAAACAGTCCCTCCCTGGAGCTAACGGCTAGCTAGCTAACAGACGTTAAGCTGGGTGTGTTTGGTTTAAAATTGGGGATGATCCGTTATCAGTAATATAGGGGGTGGGGGGCAGTACTCGGACTGGCCCGGGTTTAATGCAGGCTGTCTCTGGAGGTTTGTTGTAGCCTTTGCTCTAGTTTCTCTCCGCCCTCGTGCATAGACGGTGACCCCGCAGCACTCTGATATAAAGCTGATAATAATAAATCACGCGCTCCCTCACAGTGCTAAGCTAGCTAACGAAGCTAGCGAGTATCAACATGCTAACAGAGAGGCACTCCGAGAGCAGAGTGCGGTTCCTAATCTGTGTCCTGTAGTGGGGACACGGGTCGGTTCTGGCTCTCAGACCGGGACTTTATGTGGATCAGGTCCCTGCTGGCTTTTTCACAGCCGCCTGCAGGCGCTCTGCTCCGGGCAGCTCAGGCGGTGAACCCCCGCACAGCCCGCTGCCCCGCGGGGAGAGCTCAGGGTGTGGCGGGGTCCAAACACCAACAACACCGACCACAGCCGGTCTAAGTTGGATCAGGTCTAAGTTAGATCAGAACCACAGTCGCCGGGTCATGGTGTGGTTATGGTGTGTTCAGGGACAGGGAACCAGCAGTCCTCCACCTGTGTGTCTTGCCAGTAAGAGCTGTTTCAAATGAGGGAAACTTTGAGAGCAGAGAGGCGGATTACAGTTCACTTCAGGAGGTGTTTGTGTGTGTGTGTGTGTGTGTGTGTGTGCGTGTGCGTGCGCGTGCGCAGACATGACATGTCTGAGCTGTGGTGACCTTCATGAACGTGTCAGTGATCAGAGTCACATGTGACAGACGCTCCATCACAATTCACACACCAGAGCTGTCCCCTATCACCTTCTTATCTGTGTGTGTGTGTGTGTGTGTGTGTGTGTGTGTGTGTGTGTGTGTGTGCGTGTGTGTGCGCGCGCGCGCGTGTGTGTGAGGCGTCCTGTGAGGAATGTTCCAGATCTACGTGTGTCTGTAACACTTCACATTGACCCTGAGACATGTGTGTGTGTGTGTGTGTGTGTGTGTGTGTGTGTGTGTGTGTGTGTCCTGATGTAATCAAGTGTATCAGACTGTGTGTATTGAGCAGACAGAGCTGATCATGAGCTCTGGGCCCTGGGGTCACACTACGAAGCTAACTGACCCAGGCTCTCTTCTCCTGATCTGCTTCACTAACCTGACACAGGAGATCGCACTAAACTGTCACATGACGCTGGTTATCAACTCGATAAGTCAACCCAGGGTTACTCGGAGCGCGCTCACATTAAAGGGGTGTTTTTGGCAAATCTAGTTTCAATGTTTTTATTAGGAGCATTTGTGCAAACAATTTTTGACACTCATACATCGTAGAAAATGCTTCAGGTTTTCACATTTTTTATAGAATGACAATTGTAAAGGAAAGAAAAGGACATTGAGAAAAATATACAAATGAACAAAACACAAAGGAAGGGGAAACATTCACATCAAAGCACTACATGTGTTTATGGATGAGTGGTCAGTTTGTGAGTTGTTCGAGAAAAGAAATAAAGGGTGAGCATATCTTCAGAAACGGATGAAGTTTATCGTTCAGGACAAATCTAATCCTCTCTGGATGCAACATGTCGGTTAGTTCTGTGATCAACAGTTTCGTCGGAGAGATTTTTTCCAGAATTTAAGTAACCTATGCAACACTTCCAACTGTATCAAGCAATGTCAGACATTTATAGAACAGGTATTGATGTATTGTAAGCTTTCATCCCATAAGTCACTGGAGATTTGTTGACCCATCTCTTCCTCCCATGCTCATGCAGGGGCATTAATGCTCTGTAATACATTGTAAATATAAGATATCAACATATCAACAAGTTTATCTGGACTAGCATTGTTGTGATCCTGCATGTATGTTTTCACACAACCTCTTGAAACTAAACTAAGAAACTTGAAGGTATCTGAAAAAGTTGTTATTTAAACCATATTTCTCCCCTTTAAATATCGGTCACCCACACTTTGCATTCCTTGAGTCTTCCACTGGTTGAAAGCACCATCCAAAACAGACGGTTGAAAGGAGGGATTATTTGCTACTGGGAGAACAAACGACCAATCTAAACACTGTCAGCTGATCGGCAAACTCTGATTTCAGGAAGAGATGAAGAAGTTTCACAGAATGCAGACTGACGTCACTCAGCTGCTGGATGCAGGACGGACAAACAGCTAAAACAGAGACTGTGTGTCTGTGCACATATAATAACACCACTGCTCCATCATCAGAGCGTGGCATTTATTATAACACTCGTGTGTTACAGCAGATTAATACGTTGCACAGATGTATTTTTGTCACTGAAGGATTCAGACCTTCTTCTCTCAGCCGTATCAACCGACATGAAGCAAATATAAAACAAACAGCCTAAAAAAGCACAATATACTGTGTGTGTGTGTGTGTGTGTGTGTGTGTGTGTGTGTGTGTGTGTGTGTGTGTGGATGTCACAGAAACAGTGAGAGTGTGCAGGATGTGATGAACACACCTGGTGCTGTCATTATCTGTAACCTGCGTGCAGATCTGCTTCGGTCAGTTGATGTTAAAGTGATCAGCTGATCAGATGATGGTGTCAGTGTTTGATTTTAAACATGTTCTGTTTCAGCTTCATGCTCAGGTGTGCTGCTGTGGTTTGTTCTGACAGCAGATGAAGAGTTTGTGTTTGAAGACATCACTCTGCGAGACGTTTTACACATTTCACACTAAAGATAATCTGAGTGAAAACTGAGAGTGTCTGTCAGGTGATGCTCAGATTAGGGCTGCATCAGGATATATCGTTTGTCACAGTTGCGATGTGAGTATGTGCAGTAGTCAGATGGCGAGACGAGCGATAGTGAAGCACATTAAGTGAAACACGTCGAGCTGATACTTTGTTTGTTTGTAATGACTGATCCACAGGAAAGGTCCGTCTGAAGTCACATTAGTGCAGCTCTTCACCAGAGCACAGAGTGAACTGACACTCAGCTGCAGAGTCTGTGTCACCTGTGTGTCACCTGTGTGTCACCTGCCCGTAAACTGTAAACATGCCCGTGATGCTGCTGCTGTCACAGATCATGTCGGCCGGATGATCGAGGCGGACGCTCCGTTACATGACGTGTAAGTGAGAGTTTTCCCGTTAAAAGCAGGGTTAGGCATTTGAACACCTGATTGTTCGTGTTTAACATGAAACTCACTGCATCTATCAGTATTTTTAGCTTCTTCCAATATCGTGCAGCACGAACACAGATTCAGGTTTACCTGCTATCACTGCACCTGCTGGGATAAGCCCCGCCCCCTCAGAAACATCCTCCCACCTCCACCTGCTGATCAGAGCTAATCCCTCAGACACTGCTGCTCCATCTGTTCATGTGTGTGTGTGTGTGTAGGCTTCCCATCATGCTCTCTGTCAGTGACTGTGATACAGTCTCTTCTACATTCCTGAGCAGCACCTGTTCTGTAAATCAGTGCAGCTCAGCGTCGTCAGAGCAGAAACGCCCTCAGCATCAGCTGTTTATCGTCACTGTGCTCACAGCGCTCGTCAGTGTCACTTCTCCCTCACTGACCAGTCGAGTAACAGTGGCGGAGGAGAAGCTAATCCTTTGTTTTTTTGAGGGTTCAGTTTCCAGATGTAGAGCTGCTGCTGACTCCAGGACACGATTCCTGTCCATCGTCATTGAATTACAGCAAATATGAAGCACACAGAGCCATTCAGATCAGACTGACGGTCACTACCAGGGCAGAGTAAGTGCCCACAGACAACTTTCATATCCTAGCATCAGTGAGCGGCGCTGAGAAGCTCTGAAACTGAGGTGGACATATATAAATGTAAACAAACATTACAGGGAGGTAGAGATGTTGATGTACCACACAGTCTTCACAGTTGTAAATGTGCACTACTAACAGATGAATCATGTGCAAAGTTTAGCAGGAGCAGAACAGAGAGCAGGTTGAGTGAGAGAGAGACATCAGGATGAGTTCCCTGCTCCACAGAGCTGAGCTGAGGTCCAGCAGGTGGTGGAGAAGGTGCTCCTCTGTGCGTCTAGCAGGTGGTGGAGAAGGTGCTCCTCTGTGCGTCCAGCAGGTGGTGGAGAAGGTGCTCCTCTGTGCGTCCAGCAGGTGGTGGAGAAGGTGCTCCTCTGTGCGTCCAGCAGGTGGTGGAGAAGGTGCTCCTCTGTGCGTCTAGCAGGTGGTGGAGAAGGTGCTCCTCTGTGCGTCCAGCAGGTGGTGGAGAAGGTGCTCCTCTGTGCGTCCAGCAGGTGGTGGAGAAGGTGCTCCTCTGTGCGTCCAGCAGGTGGTGGAGAAGGTGCTCAGGGTCCTCCATGATGGTGGTGAACAGTTAGTTCAGTGTCCTCCTCCAGTTTACAGCCGACGACGGAGCCGGCCTTCTTAATCAGCTTGTTCATGCTCTCTGTTGCCGTGGTAACTGTGGAGTGTGTCTGGCAGGTCCATTCAGTCAGCTGATGATGATTAATTTCTTATTGATTGATCGATCGTTAACTCTGATTCAACGTGTTCATGTGTTTATTAATGATTACTGTGTTTGATGGAGCCCTCCTGCTGTGTGTGTGTGTGTGTGTGTGTGTGTGTGTGTGTGTGTGTGTGTGTGCAATGTATGTAACATCATTAGAGGAAGTGTTTATGCCACTCAGACTCTGTGCTTCCTGCTGTGTTGTAATCTAAGCTCTGCTTACACACACGCACACACACACGCACACACACAGGCACACACACATGCACACACACAGGATGTTTAACTCTGCGGTTCCTCCTCAGCGCTGTAACGAAGCTCCGCCAGCCCCAACGTGTGTTTTTATGTGACGCAAACACACATGCGCTGTTCCGCCCTGCCGGCTCCGATGTTCCTCCTCTGTTACTACCTTCGATGCCGGATCAGAGGCGGAAAGAATTCACTCCACCATTCAGCCTCTGTGCGTTTTACAGAGAGGAAGAAACGTAACAGAGGCGTAATAATCCTTCCTTGAACGGGCAGTGTAAAGGGGCCTTGTGTTTCATTGAGCATCACTCAGGGTGTGTTCACAGACTCTATTGTCAAACACACGCTCACTTCCTGCCTCCTCTTCTCTCCTTCTGTGGTCTCTTGTGTGTCGTCAGAGATCACTGCTCATTCTGACAGTAACAAAATGATACAGCTTTATAACTTTGACTGTCAAAACTCGTATTTAATTTAAACAAACTTCTTGAAAGCTTCACAGTAATTTAGTGTCAGCAGACCTCAGGTCAGTGTGTGTCTTCTGCTGTTGAACAGATGAACGTGTTACTGTGCAGCACAGAGTTCATCCTGTGTATAGTACAGGGTCCACAGGTCCTGGAAGCTTTCAATGACCCGGACTAATGGGTGAAATTGCGGTCAAATATTATCTGCATTCATTTAGCTTAAAATGAAAAATAGGGCTGCAGCCCTACCATCCAAACCTCAAGTTGCTCAGGCTGCAGCCCTACCATCCAAACCTCATGTTGCTCAGGCTGCAGCCCTACCATCCAAACCCTCATGTTGCTCACGCTGCAGCCCTACCATCCAAACCTCATGTTGCTCAGGCTGCAGCCCTACCATCCAAACCTCAAGTTGCTCAGGCTGCAGCCCTACCATCCAAACCTCATGTTGCTCAGGCTGCAGCCCTACCATCCAAACCCTCATGTTGCTCACGCTGCAGCCCTACCATCCAAACCCTCATGTTGCTCACGCTGCAGCCCTACCATCCAAACCCTCATGTTGCTCAGGCTGCAGCCCTACCATCCAAACCCTCATGTTGCTCAGGCTGCAGCCCTACCATCCAAACCCTCATGTTGCTCAAGCTGCAGCCCTACCATCCAAACCTCATGTTGCTCAGGCTGCAGCCCTACCATCCAAACCCTCATGTTGCTCAGGCTGCAGCCCTACCATCCAAACCTCATGTTGCTCACGCTGCAGCCCTACCATCCAAACCCTCATGTTGCTCACGCTGCAGCCCTACCATCCAAACCTCATGTTGCTCAGGCTGCAGCCCTACCATCCAAACCCTCATGTTGCTCAAGCTGCAGCCCTACCATCCAAACCCTCATGTTGCTCAGGCTGCAGCCCTACCATCCAAACCTCATGTTGCTCAAGCTGCAGCCCTACCATCCAAACCATCATGTTGCTCACGCTGCAGCCCTACCATCCAAACCTCATGTTGCTCAAGCTGCAGCCCTACCATCCAAACCTCATGTTGCTCAGGCTGCAGCCCTACCATCCAAACCCTCATGTTGCTCACGCTGCAGCCCTACCATCCAAACCTCATGTTGCTCAGGCTGCAGCCTTACCATCCAAACCCTCATGTTGCTCAGGCTGCAGCCCTACCATCCAAACCCTCATGTTGCTCAGGCTGCAGCCCTACCATCCAAACCCTCATGTTGCTCAAGCTGCAGCCCTACCATCCAAACCTCATGTTGCTCACGCTGCAGCCCTACCATCCAAACCCTCATGTTGCTCACGCTGCAGCCCTACCATCCAAACCTCATGTTGCTCAGGCTGCAGCCCTACCATCCAAACCCTCATGTTGCTCACGCTGCAGCCCTACCATCCAAACCTCATGTTGCTCAGGCTGCAGCCCTACCATCCAAACCCTCATGTTGCTCAGGCTGCAGCCCTACCATCCAAACCCTCATGTTGCTCAGGCTGCAGCCCTACCATCCAAACCCTCATGTTGCTCAGGCTGCAGCCCTACCATCCAAACCCTGATGTTGCTCAGGCTGCAGCCCTACCATCCAAACCTCATGTTGCTCAGGCTGCAGCCCTACCATCCAAACCTCATGTTGCTCAAGCTGCAGCCCTACCATCCAAACCCTCATGTTGCTCAGGCTGCAGCCCTACCATCCAAACCCTCATGTTGCTCAAGCTGCAGCCCTACCATCCAAACCCTCATGTTGCTCAGGCTGCAGCCCTACCATCCAAACCTCATGTTGCTCACGCTGCAGCCCTACCATCCAAACCCTCATGTTGCTCAGGCTGCAGCCCTACCATCCAAACCTCATGTTGCTCACGCTGCAGACCTACCATCCAAACCCTCATGTTGCTCACGCTGCAGCCCTACCATCCAAACCCTCATGTTGCTCAGGCTGCAGCCCTACCATCCAAACCTCATGTTGCTCAGGCTGCAGCCCTACCATCCAAACCTCATGTTGCTCAGGCTGCAGCCCTACCATCCAAACCCTCATGTTGCTCAGGCTGCAGCCCTACCATCCAAACCCTCATGTTGCTCAGGCTGCAGCTGCAGGAACATCTCTGCTGAGCTGAAACGTGGTTAGATCAGGAGGTGCTGGGTTTTCTGTGAGCAGAGCATTTTAAACAATCACCAACTTTTAATTAAAAACCTGATCATTGACTGACTGCTGCCCACAGGACCGGGCGCTTTAATGATAGCTCAGAAACTACAGTCAGTGACTTTGAGGGTGCTTTCACACCTGACAGCTTTGGTCCGGTTCGTTTGGACAGGTGTGAACACGCATTCGAACTGCGGACCAAACAACCGGACCATAGCTCGCCAGAAAAGATGGGTCTTGGTCCGGTTTGATTCTGGTGTGAACATAAACAGACTTGACGTAGGACCCAATATAGGAAGCAAACCAAAACAGTGCATTGTGGGTTGTTACAGGTGCTCACACTGGCAGAGATAGACACACAGCCAGGCAGCAGGATGAGGAGAGGACACAGACGTGGGGGAGCGACAAGGAAAGATAAATATGGGCTGACCAGACAATTTCACAGAACACAAGGTGTTAAAACTGTTCAGTGAAAAAGGAGAGGGGAACTGATCGATCTGTGGAACAATGTCGATTAAAAGTAAAAAAAAAAAAAGACTCAGACCAATCAGAGAGCAGTTTCCTCGCACATCAAAACTTTGGGTCTGCTGGTAAAAGCTGCCGTGTGAACACAAACCAAACTCGAGGCAAAATGCAACTTTGTAACGATTTGTTGTTTGATCAGGACCAAACGGACCGCAGGTGTGAAAGCAGCCTGAGTGTTATAATGTCCATGAGACAGCAGGTGATTGTCTCTGATAAACTACAGTCTAACAGGTAAACAGCTGCATGTTTTACAGCCTGTCATGAGTCAGGTTCAGGTGTGGTGTGAAGCAGGTTGTTGTTTGCTCCTTTGTTCTGACACACTGGGACAGAGTGAGCTAACTGGTTTCACTGGAAGTGTTTGACTCTGTGTTGAAAGATCACCCCGCTGTCAGGCTGTGGTTGGTGTGTCAGGTTGTAGTCAGCCTGAGGTCAGGGGTCAAAGGTGAGTTCAGGGGTCAGAGGTGAGCTCAAGAACAGCTCTGCAGAATGTGCACTCTGAGGTTCCAGCTGACACTTGAAGGCGTCTGTGTCGTCATGAAGAGTTTTTCCTCTGTGTACCTGAAACGCTCGGATGAGGAGCTCCAGCAGGATCACAGTATGATGCTGAGACAGAGTGCATGATGGGAAGTTTCCAGCTCCCTCTCAGTGGCTGCTTCCCAAGTCTCTTAAATTGCATCCATGTTTCCTTCACTTGCGTCGTTCACTTGCGTCTTAGTCCCTCCCACGAGAAATGCATGGAGAGATGAGAGGAAACCAAGAGAGGAGAGAGGAAACGAGGGAATGTTTTTTAAGAGACATGAGACGTCCTTTCCGATGAAGCGTCACGTGCTGCGACGTCCGTTTGTGATGATCGCGTCAGCAAACACCTGCACATGAAGAACAGGCTGCAGTCTGTGTTCCTGCTGCAGAGCCAGACGGACATTTCTTACAGCACTGTGTCTTTATATTATTTGTTCATTATTTACATGTTTGATCACTGATCATCTGATCTGAGTTAATTATCTAATAAGCCCAAATACTGTCTGTTCATGAACTATGAACATTATTGATTAGGCTCAAAGTTTCAGGATAAATAGAAATCAATTCACGCTGATCAAACCCGACCTCACTGATGATCACGCTCACACGTAGTGTTACCTGCTGACAGAGAGACTCTCCTGCTCCCTCTGAATTCATTCATTCATCTGTAATAAAAGTTAGCAGGGGAATAACTGATCATGACGAGAGGTATTTCTTTAGATTCAATTTAATAGAAATGAATCTGTTTTTGCCGCTTTTGATTTTTAGACAACTCAGATGTTGACTCAGAAAACAAATCAAATCTGCAGTTATTCACTGCATTTTATATATTTTACGACAAGTTATGATCAATATTTCGTTCTAAACGATCTCAGCTTGTCAGATACCGACTCATTATACTGACGTTGTTTATAGTCGGTTTCAAGGCGCCCTGTAAAGTCTGTTTTAAGGTCCACTTCTTCCTCTCTGCGTTATGAAACTCCGGTGATGTTGTGAAGTTTCACATCAGTCTGATCTGCTGCAGCGTCCAATCACTAACTGATCTGTAATAAGGGGGCGTGTCGGTCAGTAAAACACTTCCGTGGAGGCTGCTCTCGTGTATCCTTGCTTATCGCTCCTCGGAACTCCCTCTTCTCTCCTCGCTCCTCGCTCCTCCGAGCAGCGATAAGAGCTTTGAGACGGTCCTCAATATGGCGGCTCCGGAACTACTTCTGGTTCGGGCGAGGAGCGAGGAGCGAGGAGCTATCAAATAAGAGACTTGGGAAGCAGCCATCGACTCTCAGCATATTGTCCACTCAGAGAATCATGTAGATATGTAGAGCAGTTCCTGCTAATGTGAAGCTTCAGAGGAGCCGATGGAGATGAAGGACAGTCTACCTGAGTAAGGTGGGACAGAACATGGTGAACAACTCCCAGGTAAAGTCAGGGCTGTATTATAGGGCTGGGCAATCATGCAACGCACTGATGACACCGATCTGTGTGTGTCTGTCATGCTCAGTACCTGACTCAATAACGTCGCGATCTGTCTGTATTTCCGGTGCTCACCCTTCTACAGGATCATCTACATCTCCACGCTGTGAATGAGTTGAGCTGGAGGTGATCCACGTGGAGTTATCATGCCGTGTGGGGAGGAGGAGCAGATATGACTGTGTGTGGCTCATGCTCTGTACCTGGCTCAATAACGTTGCGACCTGTCCGTATGTCTGCGCACAGTTACTATAAAGTATAAACTCCGTCTCCAGGCGGTCGTATGTCCATATGCTGTGTAGTTCACTGATAAACACAGAGCTGAAGGAGCATCAGGCTTCATCACCAATAGAGGTCGACCGATTGATCGTTTTGGCCGATTAATCGGCCCCGATAGGACTTATTAAAAACTATAATCATCGGCGGATCTGGGCTCCGATAGTGGCCGATGGCTGTGCAGCCTCAGGCGGGGACGTACACCGCGTGCATTCGCCTTTTTAACGGAGTCTCCATACGTGACCTGGGATAATTAATGAAAGTTAACTTTATAACACAGCTTTATTCACAAATTATGATCATGATAAGGTTGTTTATAGTATTGCATTATTAATGAATTAGACTATCGTTAACTTTCACTGCTGTTCTGCTGAGCTCATGCTGCTGTCTCTGTTTAGTTAGCAGTGAGTGCAAGCCGAGCACAACTAATGGGATCATATCTGATCGTTTGAAGGGCACTTCTGCTGAAAACATAAGTTTGCGTGTGCAACTCCCGAGGATACTTAACAACTGTTAGAAACCATGAAATGCCACTCGTACGTGGAGACCGTGAGAGGGGTGGGTGGGGGCTAAACCTTTGCTGTACCGGGGAACAGCTGACAGGTGGTACGTGATTCATATTATATCTGACTCGTTTCAGTTTATTTCTCCCCTCAGAAGTTATCTCTGGAATATAATGCAACAATATCAGCTCTCCACGATACAAGACGAGCAGGCAGGGAGGAAAGTAAATCATTTAACTGTTACTTAAATTACTTACCAACTTGGCGTTCTCTCTTCTAAATAATCCAACCACGTAACGTCAACTGTCCATTCATGACATGAAATCACACTTTTTATGATCCTCCTCACTCCGGTAATGTGCACAAACACTAATAGTTTGTAAGAGTGGTATTTAAAAATGTAACGGGACGCGCAGCATCTGGCCTGATATATGCCACGGAGCGCATCGACATGTACACAGATCCAACATATTTCCAACGATGTAATCCAGCAGATCACACTTCAGGAAACTCTCCGTACTTATTATCAAAGTTCAAGTGGCAAAAAATGGGTTTATTAAAAACCAGCGTTTGCATAAGGTTGCTGTAGGAGTAAAGCACGCCACGACGTCAACACAAACTGTTGTGAAAGACGTGTAGGTAAAGTTAAAGGAAAGGAGCGAGAGACTGACGCAGGGGCGATGCATTCGCTTCTTATATAAGACTCTGATGGTAACTTCTTTGATGCTACTTGAGTTGTTTCTGCTGAATTAGTGTTTCTATTTTTTCTCCCAAATAAGCCAGAAAGCTTCCGTGATGATAAAAACCATTCATTTGTAACTTTAGTGAAACTTTACTTTATCAGAAAGGTTTTATTAAACCAGCAACTTTAAGAAAACAACTGCAGCATTATTTCAATCTAAAAATGATTAATAAAGTGCAACTTAAATCATTCATGTAGATTGAAATAAATATTAAATATAAAAAAGTAAATAATAAAGTTATATATATATACATGATCTATTTGATAGCCTATTTAATGAATAGTTATATTGAATAGATTGACATGTTTCTTGTTTCTCACATTAGATGGCAGCTGGAGGAAACAGTCGTCCCTCTATGGGACTATCTGCTGAGCAAAGGCACAATGTGGGCACAACAATTTGAGTTTGATGTTCATTTGCAGATCATATTTTCTTACTAATTATTTTATTTATTTAGGTATTCATTACTCTGAGATTCATGTTCTGTTCCAGATTTATGTTTTTATTTTGTCATTTATTTGACATAGACTTTCAGTTCAACAGTTATGTGTAAGGATGTGTAATAAAGATAAAGATTGTTCATTTAAATTAGTTAATTTTTTTTTTCGTGGGGTAGGGAGATATCGGCCGATTAATCGGCTATGGGCTTTTTCCTCGTACAAACTATCGTTATTATATCAACCTTTTAAAATCCACTATCGGTCGACCTCTAATCACCAATGACTGTAATCTAAGGTACTCACCTGTCCCCTCCCTCCCAGCGCAGCAGCTCTCCCCCTCTCTGTGCTGCGAGTCTGCTTCAGTTTTTTCTATTATAGTACGATTGGAATCAATAAACAGAATTGGTATTGAAATCGTTCAAATCCAAGCGATACCCAACGCTGTGTACGACACAGCTTTAGTGATTAACAGGTGTGTTACAGTGAGCTAATGTAAGTCTACAGGTACACACAGGGTCTTCGCTCTCCTCACTCACACGCTGTGTGAATGTGAAGCTCTGTGTACCTGATGGGTGAACACTGATGACTCACCTCTTCCTGTATCCTGTCACCTGTGTCAGGTGTTCACGGGTCCTGACATGCACACACAGACGTGCACACACATGTCCACAGTTACACATCACCAACTGTCACCCTGCAGTGTGTTCAGTCCCACAGTTCTGCTCTCTGCTGGTGAGTGTGTGACATGTAGTGTGTGAGCGTCAGGAGAGCAGGCGTCGGCACAGAGGTCACTGCAGGTCACTGTCAGACACATGAACACACTCACATGTGACAGACGTGACGCTGAATCAGCCTGTCAGCTCCTCTATCCATGAGTCACACCTGAAGGCTGACCTGCACACAGGTCATAGGTCACATTAACAGGAGTTTAATACGTTATTATTATAGTTTTAGTCATTTATGTTGCATTAGTTTGTTTCTCTTCCCATGTGTCCTGGAAAACCTGTAAATTTACAGACTAGTTTTCCAGTCATGGAAACACCTGGAAATTGTTTAAATTGACCAAATATCCTGGAAATCGGTGTTCCTGGAAAATGTTGATTGTATTTAAGCCCCTCAATCGGATCGCCTACGTAAACCTGGGTGTGTATTTTTGTTTGAAACTTGACTGTTGGGAGGATAAGCTGTGCTCCTAGTGGTGGCTGTATTTTTAAACTCTAAGTTTGAGTTTGGACCCTTTGAGGTAGCTGTAGTTGGTCAGTGTGCAGTACTGAAGCAGCAGCTAATAGAACTATGTTCCTGTAAGTATGAGCACACGTCAGTTTATGTGAAGCATGTGAAGTTAACTTATCGAGATTGCGTTGCTAATTTCCGTTAACACGCAACTAAAACAGCAGATCTTATGACTTAAGGACTTGATGACATATTCTGATAACTTTCTAACTGTGACTTTCAGCCGCCTCAGCTCCAGTCCAGGTTTTCTTTTGTCCTTTCACTTAAAACCGGTCAAAGGTGTTACTTGGATAGATGTAGACGTGTGTGTCATTCAGTTTCTTCAAATTTAGATTTTTGCCACTTAATTCAATGTGAAACTTTAGCATGGCAATAGAAAAAGTACTACAAAATATATGATATCTAGACGTCGATCTAAATCGACCGATATAGGCTCTAATTAGGGGATCAATGATCGGCCGATCAGCTTTTAAAGTGCCCATCACTCCAGCCGATTGTGTGACGTAAGAATTGTAAGCGCACCACACCGAGCAGATTAATGATGTTCTCGAAGGCAAATACACCTTCTTGTGATAATCAGGGGAGGCGGCTGCAGAGGCGATCAGTCTTTGCCTCGGACAGAAAACGTCTCATGGTCTCAGGCTGATCCTGCGCTCTGCTGGAATAACCAGCGCCATCACACATGATCAGAAGTTAGCAAGAATCACTCAACGGATGCAAGCACTCGCTTCACCAGGAGGAACAGCAGGAGCTGCGTCACCACTCTGAGACCCGCAGAGATCAGACACAGACGCGCTCCAAAGACGGCAGTCCGTTTAACACACTGTAAAATATATACTGCGTTTCCTATTTATAGCCAATAGCAGCACACTCATCCTGTCTGTACTCGTCCTCAGATACAAAGTGTACTGTGTGTGTGCGTGTATGGCCCCAGGACATGATGCTCTGTGGTAGGGGGTTCAGAGGGGGATGTGAGGGCTCCTTCAGGTGGAGGTGGGGGGAGGCGTTCAGGAGATACAGCTGTTTCTCAGCTGTTGCTCTTCCTTCATCAGACCCCCCACCCCCAAGAAGCTGACAGTGTGGCTGTTGTTCTGGGCGCTGGAGGAATCAATGCTTCACAGCTACTGTCACATGAGGAGGAGGTCACGATGAATCTGTTTATCTGTCTCTAACATCATGGTACACAGACACACTCCTCTCCTGTGTGTGTGCATGTGGGTGACCTCTGACCTGGTGAACCCTCAGAGCAGTGTTCATGTGTTTGGAGGACTAGGGCCGCACACAGGATAAAAAGAGTCCGTCGGCGATCACTGATCTCTCGTAGTCGGTGCAGTAAACAAGTCCGGGCATGTCTCCCTCACTGCCGTGTTTCGGGGGGGATGCACTGAGTCATGCTGCATTCAGGAGCGCTCAGAAATGTGAGTGATCCTACACGTTTCTACACATATTTTTAAAGAGCGATCTTGGGATTTGGAGCCCCATGGAGGAGAGTTGTGTAGGCCCCGGGGGGCCGGTCAAGGCTGTGTTAGGAGGTCATGCGTGCAGAGAGCCTGTTCAGCTGTTTTCTCAGTGAAACGGGTTCAGAGTGGCTTAATGACTACAGACCCGGCGCCCTGACCTCTGTGGTAATGAAGTCTTTTGAGCGCCTGGTGCTCTCACACCTCAAGGAAATCACAGACCCCCTCCTGGACCCCCTGCAGTTTGCCTACAGAGCCAACTGGTCCGTAGACGACGCAGTCAACAACTTCATCCTCCAGCATCTGGACTCAGCAGGAACCTATGCCAGGATCCTGTTTATGGATTTCAGCTTTGCCTTCAACACGATCATCCCGGCTCTGCTTCAGGACAAGCTCTCCCAGCTGAACGTGCCCGACTCCACCTGCAGGTGGATCACAGACTTCCTGTCCGACAGGAGGCAGCAGGTGAAGCTGGGGAAACACGTCTCTGACTCCAGGACCATCAGCACCGGCTCCCCTCAAGGCTGCGTTCTTCCCCCTCTGCTCTTCTCCCTGTACACCAACAGCTGCGCCTCCAGTCATCAGTCCGTCAAGCTCCTGAAGCTCGCGGACGACACCACCCTCATTGGACTCATCTCTGGTGGGGACAAGTCTGCCTACAGGTGGGAGATTGACCACCTGGTGACCTGGTGTGGTGAGAACAACCTGGAGCTTAATGCTCTGAGGACAGTGGAGATGGTTGTGGATTTTAGGAAGACAGCAGCCACACCCGCCCCTATCACCATCAGCGACTCCACTGTTTCCACTTTGGAGTCTTTCCACTTCCTGGGGACCATCATCAGCCAGGACCTCAGGTGGGAGCTGAACATCGGCTCCCTCATCAAAAGGGACAGCAGAGGATGTACTTCCTGCGGCAGCTGAAGAAGTTCAACCTGCCAAAGACAATGATGGTGCACTTCTACACCGCCATCGTTGATTCCATCCTCACTTGCTCCATCACCGTCTGGTACGCTGCTACCACTGCCAAGGACAAGGGCAGGCTGCAGCGTATCATCCGCTCTGCAGAGAGGGTGATTGGCTGCAATCTGCCATCTCTCGAGGACCTGTACACCTCCAGGACCCTGAGGCGTGCAGGTAAGATGGAGGCCGACCCCTCTCACCTCGCTCAGTCTCTTTGAGACCCTCCCCTCTGGCAAGAGGCTGCGCTCCATCAGGACCAAAACCTCTTGACACAGGAACAGCTTCTTCCCCTCTGCTGCCGACCTCGTCAACAAGGCCCTGACAACACCCCACCCCCCCACGTGACACGGACTCTCATCCAGCCCCTCAGTCACTCAACACCTAACGAGTGTTAAGTCTCTAATTCAGACTTTGTGTTACATTAATGCACACTGGACTCTTATTTTTAACTTAACTGACTAATAGCCTGCACACCTGTACAGTTTTTTTTTTTTAACATTTTTATTCAGCTGTACATATTTAAAGATACATAACTCAGTTGCTGAGACATAGTTACAGTTCAGCAAACGTACGTATAAAAAAAATAAAAAATAAAATGCATAAATAAGATTCATGGCAACGTCTTCAACCACATAAAGAGGAGATCATTGAAAGTTATTGAAATTGAAAATTGCTTCTTCAAAGCAGGTATATATATATATATATATATATATATATATATATATTTTCCTAAACAGACAAGCAATTAATAGACTTTCACATTCAAAATTAACAAAAAGAAATACACATAATATTTTCCTTTAAGTGAATTGAGATTATGAAAACCAGTCTCTTATCCTATCGATAGAGTAAGGTAAGTGCTGACAGGGGCCCATAGAACCTCGAACAAGTCCACTTTCAGGTGGAGTTTCGCTGTTATCTTTTCCATCAAGTAAACTCTTTTTAGCCTTTCTCTCCATTGCAGAAGGGTGGGAGGTAGAGGTTTAAGACAGGACATGGTAATCATCTTCCTCGCTACCAGAAGAAGGATGTGTAGCAACCGGGCCTTTCCTTTATCAGTTAAACCATCTGGTAATAAACCTAGGATAAAATGTGATGCTGTTGGAGGTAGATTTACTCCTAGGATGGTTTGTATTTCTGTTTGAATCCCCTCCCAGAATGGTTTCAGTTTGGGGCAATCCCAAAAAATGTGAGTATGATCTCCAACCTGTTTGCAGTACCTCCAGCACAAATCTGTCTTACTTTTGTCATATTTTGATATTAGAAACGGTGTCTTGAAGTATCTCATTTTTAATTTCCAACTAAATTCTTTCCAAGTCGGACTGTTAGTTATCTTATGCCCCAGATCACACACATCCTCCCACTCTTTATCTTCAATGACCACATTCATCTCCAGCTCCCACCTCTCTTTTACAGCCACAGTATTTCCTGAGCATTGTGCCTGTGATATTGTAATATTTTTTCCATCCATGCTCCTCATCAGGAAGTCCTCTATTGGCGTGGGCAGTTGTTTAAGGGTGCTCCATTCCTTGTGTGACATCAAATAGTTTCTCAGTTGTAGATATCTATAAAACTCTTTGTGGGACAAACTAAACTTATCCTGTAACTGCTTAAATGACTTTAGGGTCTCACCTTCAAATAACTGGTTTATGATCACAAGACCTTTTTCTGCCCAAGCGTTGAACCCTGTATCCAATTTATTTGGCAGGAAGTCTATGATTTTTGCAATTTTGACCACTCTAGATATTGTTAACGGCGCGCCTATCTTTTTCCTAACCTGAAGCCAGACCTTATGAGTACAGTTCATCCATTCATTTTTTATCTTAAGTTTCTTCCAGTTCTTTTGATCTAAGAATGGTACTGTCTCAAGAGGTACTAATGGGCAAGCATGTTTTTCTAGTTCAAGCCATTTTGTCTCCTCGTCTTGTATTACCCATTCGGCCATCCCGCGAAGTTGAGCTGCCCAGTAGTATAGTTTCAAATTTGGCAGATTAAGGCCTCCTTGCTTTGTAGGGTAATGTAACACCTTCTGTCGAATCCTAGGTCTCCTCCTTTGCCAGATAAATGTAGAAATCATTTTATCTAATGTTTTAAAGGTAGAGCTTGAGATCCATATAGGCAGGGACTGGAAGAGATACAACAATCGGGGAAGTACATTCATTCTGATTGTTTCAGTTCTTCCAAGAAGAGAGAGCGGTAAGATCTCCCACCGAGCCAAGTCCGATCTTATCTGAGCAATCAGTTTACCATAATTAGCTTTAAATAATTTTGAGGTATCTGGAGTGATCATTATGCCTAAGTATCTAAAGCCTTGTGTTGACCAGTTAAATGTAACTTTTTCATTCAACTGAGAGGACCAACTGCCAGCAAGCATCATAGCTTCTGATTTAGTTTCATTAACTTTGTACCCAGATACCTCTCCGAATTCACGCAAGTTATCTAAAAGGGCTGGGATAGAGCACAGGGGGTTATTAATATATAAAATAACATCGTCAGCATATAGCGATATTTTGTGTGTCCCTCCACCACCTGCTATCCCTGCTATCTTGGGGTTCTCCCTTATCAATTCAGCGAGAGGTTCTATGCTGATAGCAAATAACAGTGGAGAAAGGGGGCAACCCTGTCTGGTTCCTCTATTCAGATTAAAGCTCCCTGATGTATGCCCATTAACCCTAACTTTCGAAGTAGGCCCCTGATACAGCACTTTGATCCAATTGATAAAATCCATGTGAAATCCCATTCTTTCAAGTGTTTGTACCAGAAAAAGCCAGTCTACGCGATCGAATGCTTTTTCCGCGTCCAGGCTGAGAAGCATCGAAGTTCCAGCAGACCGTCTAGCTACAGAGATTTTATTTAAGGATCTCCTGATGTTGTTCAGTTCATGTCGTCCAGGTATAAATCCTGTTTGATCGGCTTTTATAATCTTATTAATGTGTCTTTGAATCCTTTTAGCCATTATTGTACTAAGGATTTTTACATCAGTGCACAGTAGGCTTATCGGCCTATATGAGGCACATTTTGTTGGGTCTTTCCCTTCTTTGTGGATGACAGAAATTATGGCTTCTGACCATGTTTTTGGTGGATCATGATCCTTAAGAGTGTAGTTGAATACTTTTTGCAGAAGGGGTGTGACCTCCTCTTTAAACTGTTTATAAAATTCCCCAGGGAATCCATCTGCCCCTGGCGATTTGCCATTTTTTAAATTTTTTATCACTTCTCCTTTTTCTTCCTTTGTGACGGGTCTCTCATTGTTTTTGACTCCCTCTCAGACAGTTTAGGTAGATGGATCTTATCCAAAAAGGTTTTAATTTTTTCCTCTTTGTTATTTGTCTCTACAGAGTTATACAAATCCTTGTAAAAATCTGAAAAAGCTTCTGCTATATCTTTAGGGTGAGATGATACCCGCTTCGAGGATGGACCTACTATTTTTGAGACTGTCCGGTTTGCCTGGGCCTTGCGTAACTGAAAAGCTAAAAGTCTGCTGGCTCTGTTACCCGACTCATAGTATCTCTGATTCAAGAATCGTAGTTCACCTTCTGCCTTATATGTCAACAGGTCATTTAACTCTTTCCTATATTGATTAAGTAACTTCAGGGTGCTTTCCTTGTTTGTCTTTTTGTGATCCTGTTCTAATTCTTGTATAAGTTTTTCAAGTTTAGCATGTTCTTTATCTCTGTCTTTTTTCCGTTTGGATGAGAGAGCTATTATTTTCCCCCTAAGTACGACCTTTGCGGCATCCCATAAAGTAGACACAGATACTTCTCCGTTATCATTATGTTCCATATATTCATACCAATCTCTTTTAATTTCCTGGACTACGTCAGGATCATTCAAAAGGGAGACATTTAATCTCCAGTGTTTAAGTTGTTTTTCTGAGCTTAAATTTAGTGAGATCATCACTGGGCTGTGATCCGATATTGTTATAGGCTCTATAGAACAATCCGTAACCTTATAAGCATCTTGTTTTGATACACAGAAGAGATCAATTCTAGAGTAGCTCCCATGAACGTTAGAGAAAAAAGTAAAGTCTCTGTCTTTAGGGTGCTTCAGGCGCCAGATATCCACCAGCACAAGCTCCTCTATCATACCACAGAGTGTTTTAGATTTTTGAGTCTTAGGTCCCTGGACAAATGGACTTTTATCTAGTCTCTGATTCAGCACACAGTTGAAGTCCCCTCCCACTATAACCATCCCCTCTGCTTTTGAAGCTAAAAGTGCTGAAATTTCTTTAAAGAAGCCTGTGTCATCTTCGTTAGGACCGTATAAGTTTAGAATGGTCAACCTAGTATCTCCAATTGCGCCCACAATCATGACATGCCGTCCCTTTTTATCTTCGTATACCTTCTCTGGGGTGAGGCCGAGCGATCGGTGACATAAAATTGCCACTCCTCTTTTCTTTGCCTGGCCGCACGATGCGCTAAAGACCTGCCCCACCCATTCCCTTCTACGTTTTTTGTGTTCCGTATCACTCAAGTGCGTTTCCTGAAGTAGTGCTATAGAGCAATTCAATCTTTTCAACTGGGTCAAGATTTTCTTCCTCTTTATGGGATGGTTTAATCCTTTAATATTATAACTAACAAGATTGATTCTGTTCATTTGTTATTACCTCAAAACAGAAATGTCCTTTCTGATTGTTGTATTCAATAATAAATCTAACCTTATTATGTTGCCACGTGTAATATACCAACCCTTCTCAATCTTCATAAATACATTTGCCGAAAAACTGCGAACGATAAGAACAAAACAATGATGGAACCTCATTGTACAAAGTAAACAGTAATGAACCTCCAGTAGTCCAATGGGTCGCCCCCAAAATAATAAGAAAAAAAAGATTTTTTCAAAACAGTACTCAGAAATTACAGTCTTGGAGGCTCCCCACCCCCGGTCTAAAATGGGTAGAGAGCTATGGCTCTCCAGGTGAAATGCACAAAGTCCAAGAGCGACGGTCCACCAGGTTGACCCAGGATTGAAGACACGTTGCTTTGATTGCAAAACTCTATCCAGAGTATGCGGCATTCATATTCACTCCACTCCGTCCAGACCCCCCCCCCATGAAGAAACTATCCAGCTAGAACAGTTTTATTACAGCCTTTACTAACCTAACTCAGTTATGCTTTTTTTTTTTCCCATAAGTTGACAAATGTCAGTGTCACCGTCCAAAAGTCTCTGTTGTACCCCTTTAATCATACTCACTTCCAGACTTTCATTTTGCTTAACTGTCTCCATGAATGAAAGCTCTGACCTCCTTCACACTCAGCAATTGTTTTGTTCTCCGCCCCTCCTGAGATGTCCATCCGTCTCGAGTCAGCTCTCTCTCCATCACATCCCGATCCTCCATGAATGTCTGAATCCCAAGTTCTTTCAGTGTTGTCTGTGCCTCCCACAGTGAGGGGAACACTTTTACACCGTTGTCGAGGAAGAGTCTTAACTGTGCTGGGTATGGTGATTGGGCTCTGATGTCTTTTTCTTTCAGCTTTTTGATTATCTCTCGCACTTTTTTTCTTTTCCTCTGCAAGTCAGGGGAGTAGTCCTGATCAAAGAAAACCCTCCGGTCTTCATACTGAATGTCACGTTGCTTCCATGCTTGCTGCAGCACCATTTGTTTCACATTAAAGTCCAGAAATCTCACAATTATGGACCTCGGTGGTGCTGTTGCGTCCTTCGGCTTCGGAGCGAGCGCCCTGGGGGCTCGTTCCAGCCTAATCTCTACATCTTCTTGCAACTCGAGCTTAGTTTTCAGAAAGTCAGACACAAATGACATCATGTCTTTCTTTCGGCACCTTCTGGTATACCGTACAGCCTAATATTGTTGCGGCGGAGTCTGTTTTCCATATCATCACATTTAGCAGTCAGAGTAGCCTCTCGTCTTAGCAGGTAGCCCATAGCTTTCTCCTGTCGTATGCCTCTATCCTCCGAGTCGCTTACCCTTTTCTCTGCTTCGGTTAGTCTTTTCTCCAGCCCTTCCATTTGCTGTTTTAGTTCACCCACCGACGATTCCAGTCTGTTCAGGGAAAGTTTCGTGTCCCGAAAAGAGTCATTATTCTCTTGACGAAGTTTCCTCAACTCCGTTAGCATCTCCGATTCGCCGCTAGCATCGCCATTAGGTTTCAGTGGAGTAGCTTCTGCTAATGTTAGCTGCTTCGATCCCGTTTTCATATCGTCGTTCTTTCCAGATTTTGCGTCTCTCTTTGTAGTCTTCTGACTTGAACTCATCTTTTTAGACGGTGCACCATGTAGTCGAGTGTTCATTTGTTAATTTTCATTGATTTAAAGGCTATTTTAGACATGGGTCTGGCAGAGCGGAGAAATCAAGCGTCTGCTTAGCTCATGACGTAGGCGGAAGTCCCTGTACAGTTTTTAATCACACCTGTTGTACATATTTTGTATTATACGTATTGCTTTTTATATTTTTATTCTTATTGCCTGTTTTTTTATTTTATTTTATTTCTTCTTTTTATTCTGTTCTGTTTTAATTCTTCTGCACCAAAACCACCAAAACAGACTCCTTGTGTGTGTGAACCTACTTGAGTGATTGTGATCCAAACTCACAGGTGAACGCTGAGCAGAGAATCAGAGCGGCTGTTTGGTGATTAAAAAAATTCATCTCATTAATAACAGGCTTTGCAATTAATGATCGCAATTAATCACATATATCAATGATTTCTGTGAGGAGCACATCACATGTAGACTGACCCTCTTTCTACATGGTTATTTCTCACTTCCACACTTTAACCTTTTTAAGTTTAAATTCACAAACTACTTTAACCTGATCACTTTGCTCCAAGACACCTGCACCTGTGCTCTCTGCACCGCTGCTGGCCCCGCCCCCTCTTTCTGTCTGTCTCTCTGTCTGCTGTGTTGACCGTCTTCATCAGCAGTCTGTTTCATTAAGTCACAAAAGTTACATATTATCTCTCGCAATTCAGTCCTCACGTGAGCCGCGACAATCAATGAGTTTACAGTAGGGTCGTACAGAGTTAGATACACAATAGCTCCTCTTTTCACTACAGTATTGTGGCAGCTCGCTGGAGGGAGATCGGCAGGGAGCTGAACGTGTGATACTGAGCGCACAGCTGATAGAGGCACCTGGATTGTTTTGTATAATAGAACTGCAGATGATAGTGTGTGGACAGAGAGCATCCGATGTCAGCGATGCAGAGCCGACCCTCTCACTGTTTCACTGCTCCTCCCTAACCAGGAGAGCGGGCGAACCACTGTTCATTCGCAGCACAAATCTCTGTAGTCGTCTGGTTGTGACTTCAGGACACGTTATCGAAATGTGAAGCAGCAGCGGTAATAATTGTGTATGTATTATGTAAAATGTATGAACACTGGGATGTTTAGCTCATGTGAATGATCTCACACAGACTTGTGTGTCCTTATTAGGGCTGCATGATATATTGTTTAACTGCCACAGTTGCGATGTGAGCATGTGCAGAAGTCACTTCGCAGGACGAGCGATAGTGAAGCACATTAAGTGAAGCACGTCGAGCTTTATTGTTGCTTTGTTGTTGGTGTTTTTAAGGACTGATCCACAGGAGAGATTCACATTAGTGCATCTTTAGTGTCTTCAATCCATCCTGCGAGTGTTCACACCTGTAATTAAGGCTGTCCACTTGAAAACCACATGTTAATACCAGGTGTGAACAGGGCCAGTGTGTACTTGTGTCTCCAACAGCAGGCTTCAGTCCTGCACTGGTGTGACTGGGTCCTCAGAGACTCATAGAGGAACACATACAGATGGTATCAGCTTCCTGTGCAGCTGCAGAGTTTCCTGTGTGTGTGTGTGTGTGTGTGTGTGTGTGTGTTCAATCTGCCCCCTCAGCTCCAGATCGATGCTCACACTGATCAGCTCACAGAAACACACCAACACACTCACGCAGAGAGGACAGGAGGCTTTTATTTTGGAATGATGAAACAGGAAGTACATGATGGTGGAGTCAGACTGGTTTAACCCCCAACAGCGACTCAGTGAGGAAGAGGAGAGTCTGTGCGTGTGTGCTTGTGTGCTTGTGTGTGTCGGCTTGACACACTGACCTACTTTCTCTCTTCGCACACTGTGATACGCTAACAGAGAGCAGGTGTGTGTCTTTGTGTGTGTGTATGTGTGCGCAGAGCATGAATTATACACGAGACCCTGTTACTTCTGAACGTTACACACACATTACAACCTTATGTATATATATATATATATATATATATATATATACGTGTATGTTTATGTGTGTGTGTCTAAACACAGGGCTGTAAACAGGATCAGGATGACAGGATGCTGCTGGGGGGGTTTACAGAGCAGACAGACTCTGAGTGCTTCTCATGTCTCTTAATTGATATCTCCTCGCTCCTCGCTCCTCGCTCGAACTGGAAGTAGTTCCAGAGCTGCCATTTGGGGACTGTATCAAAGCTCTTATCGCTGCTCGAGCGAGGATCGAGGCGAGAGGAGGTAATTCAGAGGAGCGATAAGCGAGGATACACGAGAGCAGCCTCCACTGAGTGTTTTGTTGGCCGACACGCCCCCTTTATAGAGATCAGTTAGTGATTGGACGCTGCAGCAGATCGGACTGATGTGAAACTTCACAACATCACCGGAGTTTCATATCGTAGAGAGGAAGAAGCGGACCTTAAAACAGACTTTACAGGGCGCCTTGAAACCGACTATAAACAACGTCAGTATAATGAGTTGGTATCTGACGACCTGAGATCGTTTAGAACGAAATATTGATCATAACTTGTCGTAAAATAAATAAAATGCAGTGAATAACTGCAGATTTGATTTGTTTTCTGAGTAAAAATAAGTTTATCGTCTAAAAATCAAAAGTATCAAAAACAGATTAATTTCTATTACACTGGATTGAAACAAAGACCTCGTCATGATCAGTTATTTCCCTGCTAACTTTTATGAATGAATGAATTCAGAGGGAGCAGGAGAGTCTCTCTGTCAGCAGGTAACACTTTTTATTCAGTCAGTGTGAGAGTGATCGTCACTGATCATCAGTGATCATCAGTGAGGTGGGGCTTGATCAGCGTGACCTGATTTCTATTTACCCTGAAACTTTGAGCCTAATCAATAATGTTCATAGTTCATGAACAGACAGTATTTGGGCTGATTAAATAATTAATTCAGATCAGATGATCAGTGATCAAACATGTAAATAATGAATATATGATATAAAGACACAGTGCTGCTAACGCAGAGTGCAGCCTGTTCTTCATGTGCAGGTGTTCGTTACACAGGTAACAGGTTACAGAGAGGAAACACTGTCTCTCCTCTCCTGGTTTCCTCTCTCCTCTCCTGGTTTCCTCTCTCCTCTCCTGGTTTCTTCTCTCCTCTCCTGGTTTCCTCTCTCCTCTCCTGGTTTCTTCTCTCTCTCCTCTCCTGGTTTCTTCTCTCCTCTCTTGGTTTCCTCTCTCCTCTCCTGGTTTCTTCTCTCTCTCCTCTCCTGGTTTCTTCTCTCCTCTCTTGGTTTCCTCTCTCCTCTCCTGGTTTCTTCTCTCTCTCCTCTCCTGGTTTCCTCTCTCCTCTCCTGGTTTCTTCTCTCCTCTCCTGGTTTCCTCTCTCCTCTCTTGGTTTCCTCTCTCCTTTCCTGGTTTCCTCTCTCCTCTCCTGGTTTCCTCTCTCCTCTCTTGGTTTCCTCTCTTGGTTTCCTCTCTCCTCTCCTGGTTTCCTCTCTCCTCTCTTGGTTTCCTCTCTCCTTTCCTGGTTTCCTCTCTCCTCTCCTGGTTTCCTCTCTCCTCTCTTGGTTTCCTCTCTTGGTTTCCTCTCTCCTCTCCTGGTTTCCTCTCTCCTCTCTTGGTTTCCTCTCTCCTCTCCTGGTTTCTTCTCTCCTCTCCTGGTTTCCTCTCTCCTCTCCTGGTTTCCTCTCTCCTCTCCTCTCTTGGTTTTCTCTCTCCTCTCCTCTCTTGGTTTCCTCTCTCCTCTCCTCTCTTGGTTTCCTCTCTCCTCTCCTCTCCTGGTTTCCTCTCTTGGTTTCCTCTCTTGGTTTCCTCTCTCCTCTCCTGGTTTCCTCTCTCCTCTCTTGGTTTCCTCTCTCCTCTCCTCTCTTGGTTTCCTCTCTCCTCTCTTGGTTTCCTCTCTCCTCTCCTGGTTTCTTCTCTCCTCTCCTGGTTTCCTCTCTCCTCTCCTGGTTTCTTCTCTCCTCTCCTGGTTTCCTCTCTCCTCTCTTGGTTTCCTCTCTCCTTTCCTGGTTTCCTCTCTCCTCTCCTGGTTTCCTCTCTCCTCTCTTGGTTTCCTCTCTCCTCTCCTGGTTTCTTCTCTCCTCTCCTGGTTTCCTCTCTCCTCTCCTGGTTTCTTCTCTCCTCTCCTGGTTTCCTCTCTCCTCTCTTGGTTTCCTCTCTCCTTTCCTGGTTTCCTCTCTCCTCTCCTGGTTTCCTCTCTCCTCTCTTGGTTTCCTCTCTTGGTTTCCTCTCTTGGTTTCCTCTCTCCTCTCCTGGTTTCCTCTCTCCTCTCTTGGTTTCCTCTCTCCTCTCCTGGTTTCTTCTCTCCTCTCCTGGTTTCCTCTCTCCTCTCCTGGTTTCCTCTCTCCTCTCCTCTCTTGGTTTCCTCTCTCCTCTCTTGGTTTTCTCTCTCCTCTCCTCTCTTGGTTTCCTCTCTCCTCTCCTCTCCTGGTTTCTTCTCTCCTCTCCTGGTTTCCTCTCTCCTCTCCTGGTTTCCTCTCTCCTCTCCTGGTTTCCTCTCTTGGTTTCCTCTCTTGGTTTCCTCTCTCCTCTCCTGGTTTCCTCTCTCCTCTCTTGGTTTCCTCTCTCCTCTCCTCTCTTGGTTTCCTCTCTCCTTTCCTGGTTTCCTCTCTCCTCTCCTGGTTTCCTCTCTCCTCTCTTCTCTCCTGGTTTCCTCTCTCCTCTCCTGGTTTCCTCTCTCCTCTCCTATCTTGGTTTCCTCTCTCCTCTCCTATCTTGGTTTCCTCTCTCCTCTCTTGGTTTTCTCTCTCCTCTCCTCTCTTGGTTTCCTCTCTCCTCTCCTCTCCTGGTTTCTTCTCTCCTCTCCTGGTTTCCTCTCTCCTCTCTTGGTTTCCTTTCTCCTCTCCTGGTTTCCTCTCTCCTCTCCTCTCCTGGTTTCTTCTCTCCTCTCCTGGTTTCCTCTCTCCTCTCTTGGTTTCCTTTTTCCTCTCCTGGTTTCCTCTTTCCTCTCCTGGTTTCCTCTCTCCTCTCTTGGTTTCCTCTCTCCTCTCCTGGTTTCTTCTCTCCTCTCCTGGTTTCCTCTATCCTCTCTTGGTTTCCTCTCTCCTCTCCACTCTTGGTTTCCTCTCTCCTCTCTTGGTTTTCTCTCTCCTCTCTTGGTTTCCTCTCTCCTCTCTCCTCTCCTGGTTTCCTCTCTCCTCTCCTGGTTTCCTCTCTCCTCTCTTGGTTTTCTCTCTCCTCTCTTGGTTTCCTCTCTCCTCTCCTGGTTTCTTCTCTCCTCTCTCCTCTCCTGGTTTCCTCTCTCCTCTCTTCTCTCCTGGTTTCCTCTCTCCTCTCCTGGTTTCCTCTCTCCTCTCTTGGTTTCCTCTCTCCTCTCCTGGTTTCCTCTCTCCTCTCTTGGTTTCCTCTCTCCTCTCCTGGTTTCTTCTCTCCTCTCCTGGTTTCCTCTCTCCTTTCCTGGTTTCCTCTCTCCTCTCCTGGTTTCCTCTCTCCTCTCCTGGTTTCCTCTCTCCTCTCTTGGTTTCCTCTCTCCTCTCCTCTCTTGGTTTCCTCTCTCCTCTCCTTTTTTCCTCTCTCCTCTCTTGGTTTCCTCTCTCCTCTCTTGGTTTCCTCTATCCTCTCCTCTCTTGGTTTCCTCTCTCCTCTCTTGGTTTCCACTCTCCTCTCCTCTCTTGGTTTCCTCTCTCCTCTCCTCTCTTGGTTTCCTCTCACCTCTCCTGGTTTCCTCTCTCCTCTCCTCTCCTCTCCTTTCCGGTTCCGGTGGTGTGTGAGTGTGAGTGGTGGTGGTGGTAGGAAGTGCGAGTGGCGGAAAGTTTGAATTGTTTGCTGTCCCAGTTTTCGGGTCTCCCTGTGTTTCCCATCTGTATGTGCATGATCAGGTAAGCGGCTTATTTTGATACTTTGTACCGAGTGTTGGGTAAGTGAATCAGTTGTTTGTTAGGTGTTTTTTTCGGGAGGAATGGCGTCCTCCGAGACGCCACCTCCGTCTATCCGGCAGGGAGTGCGGATCGTCCAGCCGGACAGTAGCACCGCGGTGGAGGAGGTTCTGCTGGCTGTGGGTGAGCAGGTAGGCCACGACAAACTGTCATTCGCATCCAGAATGAATAAAGCGGTGGTTGTATTTTTGACGGAAGAGCCGCTTGTATATCGACTGATAGAAGCTGGTGTGTTCATCAGGCAGATCTTTGTACAAGTTTCCCCGCTGTCAGTTCCCTCCACGCGGATCACCGTCTCCGGTGTTCCGCCGTTCATACCAAATGTGTTGTTGGAGAACGAGCTCCGAAGGTTCGGCAAATTTGCGAGCGTGTTTAAAACCGTGACTCTGGGATGTAAAGATCCGAAGCTGAAGCATGTCCAGTCTCTGAGGAGGCAGGTGTTCATGTTCCTGGATTCACCTGCACAAACACTGGAGGTGTCATTCAGAGTGAAGCACGGTGATGGTACATATATGGTGTACGCTAGCTCAGGACAAATGAAGTGTTTTGAGTGTGGAGATGTCGGACACAAACGCTTTGCCTGTCCGCATAAACAGCGAGGGGAGGTGCGCTCCGACGGTGCAGCGAGCAGCTCCGTCCCTGCGGACGCGGTGAGCGCTTCCGCTCCCGCGGGCGCGGCGAGCGGCTCCGTCCCCGCCGATGCGGAGGGCGCTTCCGCTCCCACGGATGCGGCGAGCGGCTCTGCTCCCGTGGACGCGGCGGGCGGCTCCATTCTCTCGGGTGCGGCGGCTGATGGGCCTGCAGCTGCTGAGAATGTGAGCAGGCTGCAGTCAGCAGTGCATGTTAGGGAAGCAGCCTCTACCAGTGTTGCAGAAGGAGGTCACAGTGAGATTACCACAGAAGGACAAAGTGTGTTTAACAGCCAGGCGTCATGTGATGGAGAAGACATGGAGTATGACTCTGAGTCAGACTCTGTATCTATTGCTGAGACGCCTAACAGAAATGTAGAACTCTATTCGTTAGAGGAGATAAACAGATTTCTTGATGAAACATTCAAAAAGTCTGTGAAAGTGAGTGATTACTTCAGTGACACTGGTAAGTTCATCAGGTCTGTTGATGTATTGAAAAAGCTTGTTGGTTTTGACCTGCTGGATGAAAAGAAGCGCTTCCGCCTTAAAAAACACATTACAACCCTGAGAAAGGCAACAAAAGGAAGAACTGGTTTAAGGACCAAAAGAGGTCAGCTAACATGATCATGTATTGCACGGTGTTTTCCTCTTTGTACTGTTTGGTTGTTTCATCTTGTCTGATTGTCCTTCTCGACCTCTCCATGAGAAACCTAAAAATAGGGTCTCTAAACATTAACGGTGGCAGAGACGGGCAGAAAAGGGCTTTGGTTTCTGAAACCTCTAACCAAAAAAGGGTTGATGTGTTGTTTTTACAGGAGACACATTCAAATCCAAGGGATGAGACGGAGTGGAGGTCATGGTGGGAGGGTCCATGTCTCCTTAGTCATGGCACTAACCTTAGTGCGGGGGTAGCTACTCTGTTTAAAACAAATGTGAATGCTACCATCTTATCCTCCACTGAAGTGGTGAAGGGTCGACTGTTAATAGTCAGGGCAGTAATAGAGGACTCTGTCTTGTGCTTTGTTAACTTATATGCTCCAAATCAAGGAGCAGAAAGAGTAGAGTTTTTTAACCGACTGAAAAATGAACTCACAAATTATCATCAGGATCAATTCATTTTGGGGGGGGATTTTAACTGTACATTAGATTTCACCATGGACAGGATAGGTGAGGAACCCCATCCACAGTCATCTCAGAACCTTAAAAACATCACAACACATCTGGATCTGCTCGACACATGGAGGGTTAAACATTCACAGTCCAGACAGTACACATGGGTGAGGGTCAGCAATAACAGGGTGAGTGCAGCCAGATTAGACAGGATATACATTTCACAAAGCCTCAGCTCGAGGTTAGCACATAGCAGCATTAGTCCGGTTGGTTTCTCTGACCACCATCTTGTCAGCGCTGCCTTGATTCTTTCGCCAGGTGAAAGAGTTAAATCCTACTGGCTTTTTAATAACCAGCTACTGCAAGACAGATTTTTCTGTCAGAGCTTCGAGCTTTTTTGGCAGCAGTGGAAAATTAAAAAAGCAGATTTTAGTTCTTTGAAGCTGTGGTGGGAGGTTGGTAAGGCGCAAATTCGTGTGTTTTGCCAGCAGTATACCTCTCATTCCACTGCTAAAATCAAGGCAGCAGTTCAGGGTCTTGAAGCCAGCATTAAAACCATTGAAAAGGGTTTACATAGAGACTCAGACCCTACTACTGGTCAGCTGCTGCGAGAGAAGAGGCTGGAACTGAGCTCCTTCCTGCAGGAGAGAGTGAAGGGGGCTCTTGTCAGGTCTCGCTTCCTGCAGCTCAAAGACATGGACGCCCCAAGTTCATTCTTCTTCAATCTGGAGAGGTCGGTGGCGCAGCGGAAGCAGATGACCTGCCTGAAGCTTCCAGGAGGCAGAGTGACCACCAGCCCGGGCGAGATGAGGAGCCACGCCATGGAGTTCTACGCTGACCTCTTTGGGGCAAAGCAGTGCAACATGGAGTGTCGTGAGGAGCTCCTGGAAGGACTTCCTCAGCTCAGCTCGGAGGAGAAAGCTGCCCTGGACCTTGAGCTGACTCTGGAGGAGCTGACAGTGGCTGTCGGTCAGCTGTCATCAGGACGGGCACCAGGGATCGATGGTCTCTCCACTGATTTTTATCAGCGGTTTTGGAATACCCTTGGACCTGATCTGCACAGTGTTTTTATGGAGTGTTTTAAAACAGGATCTCTCCCTGTTTCTTGTCAGCGAGCAGTGCTTTCCCTGCTGCCCAAAAAGGGAGACTTGGCCTTACTGAGGAACTGGAGGCCAGTTGCCCTGCTATGTGCAGACTACAAGGTTCTGTCCAGAGCGTTGTCAAACAGACTAAAAGACATCCTTGGAATTATTGTTCATTCTGATCAGACTTATTGTGTTCCTGACAGGACGATCATGGATAATATTTTTCTTATTCGGGATGCTTTTGATGTTTGTAAATTGTATGATGTGGACTGTGGTATTGTCTCTTTAGACCAAGAGAAAGCGTTTGATAGGGTGGATCACACGTATTTGTTTTCTGCACTGAGGGCTTATGGTATTGGTGATGGGTTCCTTGCTTGGGTTGGTCTATTGTACAGTGGCGCACAGTGTATGGTGAAGATGGGGGCAGGGCTGAGTCGGCCAATTCCTGTACAGCGAGGGATAAGGCAGGGTTGCCCTATCTCCGGTCAACTGTTTAGTTTAGCGATTGAGCCCTTGCTTGTTAGGTTGAGGGATCGACTCAGTGGTCTCTCGCTGCCCGGGTCCTGCACTCTTGATTGTTCTCCTACTGTCTCTGCTTATGCAGATGATGTCTATGTTTTTGTCTCCAGCCAGGGGGACGTTCAGTGTTTGCGGGATACCCTGTCCCTATATGAGAAGGCCTCATCCGCACGGGTGAATTGGGCAAAAAGTGAAGCGTTGTTGGTGGGACAGTGGAGGGGTCGGGCAGTGCCCAGTCTGCCTGGGGGACTTGAGTGGGGGAAGGAGGGGCTTAAGGTGCTGGGAGTTTTTTTGGGCAATGAGGGCCTCCAAATGAACAACTGGGAGGGAGTGAAGGAGAAAGTGTGCGCTCGGTTGTCTAAATGGAAATATTTGCTACCCCAGTTGTCATATAGGGGAAGAGTTCTGGTCGCCAACAACTTGGTCGCCTCGACTCTTTGGCACAGACTTGTTGCTTTGACGCCACCAAAAGGACTGGTGGAGGACATACAGAGAGCCATCCTGGACTTCTTCTGGTCTGGACAGCACTGGGTCCGAGCAGCAGCCCTCTACCTGCCTGTGGTTGAGGGAGGCCAAGGACTGATCAACATCCAGGCAAAAATTGCTTCGTTTAGACTCCGGACTGCACAGAGGCTGCTCTACGACTGTGGCCCAAGCTGGTTTGGCACAGCTCGATTACTGCTGAGGAGAGCTGGGCGCTTGGGTTATGACAAGCAGCTTTTCCTCCTACAACCCAAGGACGTGGACGTTACTCGACTCACACCTTTTTACAGCTCGGTACTGCAGGCGTGGCACATCTTTAAAATCACACGTGCCACAAATGAGATTCCGGGCATGTGGCTGTTTGAGGAACCCTTGTTCTTCAACACTCTCATACGAACAGAAACGCTGCAGTCTGCCAGCCTGAGAGCTGGTTTCAGAGAGGCCGGCTGTACCAAACTGGGCCATCTGATGAAGATGACGGCTGAATCTGTTGAAACACTGAGGAGGAACAGCAGCATCACATCAGTCAGGCTGATCAAAAGAGTGGTGGAGGAGGTCTGTGCTGCCCTGCCGCAGCCTTCCAGAAGGTTTGTAAGAGACAGGACTCTGTATGACCAATGGAGCGAGGAGAGCGAGTACTGTTTCCCCTCTCTTTCCATCACCCCAGCTGTAGGAGAGTGGCAGGAAGGAGGAGGCCAGCTGCTCTCTCTCACAACCCCCCACCTGGACAAGTTTCGAGATGTGGGGAAGAAAGCTGTGTACCAGGCCTGTGTCAAAGTGCTGAACCTGTGCTCTCTGGCAGGTCTAAAGGAGTCGAGGTGGACTGAGGTTTTTGGTCCAGACATTTCCCCGAAGGGCAGCTGGCGGTCCCTGTACAAGCTGCCCGTTGAAAAGCGGACAGCAGACCTCCAGTGGAGGATTGTTCACGGGGCAATAGCTACGAACAGATACAGAGCGCACCTTGATCCGGAGCTGGGGGAGGGGTGCATTTTTTGCTCACAGGTGGAAACGTTGGCTCACTTATTTGTTCAGTGTCCTCAGCTTTCAGAACTGTTTGAACTTTTAAAAAGGTGGTTTCAGGGTCTCGGGGAGGACTTCTCATTTGTTTTGTTTATTTTTGGCCCGAAATACAGCGCCAGGAAGAAAACCATTTGTACTCTGCTGAACTTTGTTTCTGGTTCTGCCAAGCTGGCCATCTGGCTGACTCGCAGGAACCGGACTGAGGGCGCTGGCAGTGTGGAGCTGGTACCGGTTCTGAAGGGACTGTTGAAGGCCAGGCTGAGGGTGGAGTACTCTTACTACCACATGATGGACAATCTGCAGGCCTTCAGGCACATGTGGGCTGTTGGGGGGGTTCTTTGCTCTGTGGGGGGCGATGGAGAGCTGATGGTTCATTTTTGATTTTGGTATTTCAGTGAAAGTTTTAATGTATTTTTGAGGACCTCATTTGATGAGGTGACAGTGTTTTTTTTTTTTTCCCTGCAGTGGTTAAATAAAGGGATTTTGAAAACCAAACCTCTCTCCTCTCTTGGTTTCCTCTCTTGGTTTCCTCTCTCCTCTCCTGGTTTCCTCTCTCCTCTCTTGGCTCCTCTCTCCTCTCTTGGCTCCTCTTTCCTCTCTTGGTTTCCTCTCTCCTCTCTTGGCTCCTCTCTCCTCTCTTGGCTCCTCTCTCCTCTCTTGGTTTCCTCTCTCCTCTCTTGGCTCCTCTCTCCTCTCTTGGCTCCTCTTCCTCTCTTGGTTTCCTCTCTCCTCTCTTGGCTCCTCTCTCCTCTCTTGGTTTCCTCTCTTGGTTTCCTCTCTCCTCTCCTGGTTTCCTCTCTCCTCTCCTGGTTTCCTCTCTCCTCTCTTCTCTCCTGGTTTCCTCTCTCCTCTCCTGGTTTCCTCTCTCCTCTCTTGGTTTCCTCTCTCCTCTCTTCTCTCCTGGTTTCCTCTCTCCTCTCTTGGTTTCCTCTCTTGGTTTCCTCTCTCCTCTCCTGGTTTCCTCTCTCCTCTCTTGGTTTCCTCTCTCCTTTCTTGGTTTCCTCTCTCCTCTCCTAACAATGTTACAATGTAACAAGTCTTTAGAGCAAAGAGTCGGTCTAGACCTGCTCAGAGATAACTGGTTATGATTTGGCGCTATACAAATACATTTGATTGAGTTTGATTGATTGATTTCTAAGCACTTCAATCAGAGGTATTAGAGAACAATCTGAATAGAATGATGCCGTTACACATATGAAAATCAAGTGCAAATGTTCTTGATGTGTCAAAATACTCAAATGTTTCGCGACAAAACATGAAAATAAAATGTGTTCTGTGTCACTAAAATGAAAATAACACAACATATCAAAATAAAGTGCATATTAAATGTATTCTTAGGTGCCACTGAAATATGGCAGACAACACCTGGGCAGGTCGCCCAGGTATATTATTGTTTCTTATTTTATCTGTCCAAGATCTTCATCCACAATTGACTTATACTGAACATCCTGCATCCACGCTGTGCCCGCACCTTTAAAGCGCCGAGTCATCCAGAACCACGACGACTTCTCTGAAGACGAGCCTCCTTCACAAAACAGTCGTGGTGAAAAAAGCTTTTTGGGCTACTTTGTAAAACGTAACTTGTGACAATGCAAACAGAGCAGACACATATTGTGATGGAGAAACAGGAAGAGGGACATGCCACTGTGTAACAGCACTTAAGTCACAGCAGAGCTGTAGGTGTGTGCATAAAAGGGTTACCTGTGTGGTGTCCTGTTAGTGCGATCCTAGGTTGATTATCTAAATCATTTGTCTCCGTTTGATCGCTGTGATCACAGGAATTTGAGGGAAATATGAGGGCGTCTTAAATCCATTAAATGTATCGATATGAGAGTCGGGAAAATCGACACATTATCGTGAAAATGAAATATTGCGATACTTCGGTGCATCAATATTTGTGCACAGCCCTAAGTATAACCCAGTGAGGAGGAGGAGGAGGAGGAGGAAGTCAAAAGTCTGACAATAATTTATCCCGAAGCCTCTGTTCCTCACTGTAGTGACAACCACAGCAACGCAACACACAGCAACGTGTGCGTGTGTCAGCAGGTTAGAGTTCGGTGGTTGGTGAAATCTTCTTCACCTTTTTGTTCTGTTTTGACCTTTGAACCCCAAACAGCAGGATGTGACCTAACCCCCCATTGATAAGAACACCCCTCCCCAGTCAGACAGTCTGTAGTGCAGCAGTGAGACCCCTGCTGGCTGCTGTGAGTCATGTCCGGTAACAGGTGTGCAGACAGAGAGGACGGTCACATGATGGAGGCAGTGCAGGTCAATAAAAATGGTTGGTGGCCGTGTGTTCTGCAGCGTTCACACAGGTGTTAAGGAGACACAGAGATGGCTCTGTGTTTTCTCTGTTCAGGTGAACAATAGCCTGACTCAGATGACCACATGAAGTAATAATACTACACCTCTACACCTGTACCAGCGTTAGCCCTACAGGTAGGATGCACAGGTGATGTGAAGTCACACTTGTGAGTAGGGATGGGTACCGAAACCCGGTATTAAACAAGTACCACAGTATTGATAAACTTATGACGTTATTGGTTCTCCTTTCGGTACTGGAGAACAGTGTTGTAGTCGGGTCCCCAAACCTCGAGTCGGAGTCGAGTCTCGAGTCCCCAGTGTTCAAGTCGAGTCCCCGTTATCCGAGTCCTCAAGGTTCAGTTATGATCAAACTAAGCGCAGCTTGAGCTCTATCACCTGTGAGTGTTCATACTGTTCTCAGGTCTGAGACGGTGTGATGTCATGGAGCCAAAGGATCAATAAATCATTATAAATGATGTTGATCAGCTTTCGGTGATTTCTTTACTGTGTTGTATTGATGTATGAATGTCTTCTTTAACTATTAACTTTAAAAGAGAAGTTACAATTGTTTCCATGGTTACAGTGATGTCACTGCAGTAAAGGATTGTGGGACATTCTGAAGACAGCTCTGATGGAGCTCTGACCGCTGGTACCCCCCCCAACGATTACACTGTAACCCCGACTGACTGTGGGACCTTTTGGATGTGTACAAAACACATTTCATTCAATGATCATTAGATTCGGACTGATCCTGTCTGCGTGTCTACAGATTTAAACAATCAAAGAAGTTACAGCGCTGTGTGTCGTGTGTAAATGGACCCCGCGCCAGGGAGAAGCACTCCTCGTTTCTGCTGCGGTGCGATCACTGCAGCTGCCTAATAAACTCTAAAATACCTGCAACCCACCCGACCTCGTGTTCCCCAATCCACCGTGACATGACTGCAATCCGCCACTCCAGTCCGAGTGTGCAACAAGTACAACAACACATTTACTTGTGAGGGCAGAAACCAGGCGATCTGTCCAAACAGCTGTCTACGTGGCTCATATACAGGCAGAGACATGTGCCACACTTCTCACTGGACACTGTTACCCAGCAAACTTCGTACACGTGATGAAGCGTGATTGATAAGCCACGCCCACTTCCAGCCAGCCAAATTAGTTTTATACAGTATTTCCATCATCACAACATTGGAGTCTATAATAGTGATCTGTTCTAAACATTGCTGTTTCTTTTGCTGTGAATAATTATTTTACATTTCAGAAAATAAAGCAATCTTAATTCTGTTCTTAATTTCTTATTATTTTCTCTTAAAAAATAACAAAAAGAAAAGCGATAAAATCTTAACGTTACCTGTCCCTACCTGTGAGGAGGGCTTACTGAGAATCTGATGTTATGCTAAAAACATCAGCTGGTAGAGGTCGGGTTGGTTTTAGTCATGCTCCCAACAATCATGCTGTCTCTCTCTCGTCCACACAGACAGGTGGAGGCCTCACAGACAGACAGGACGTGATAGAAACAGGCCTGACATCCGACACAATGCACATCTGACACACACCAGGTGAGTACAGACTTTAGATCACAGCTGATGTTTCTTCTTTTAAGCTGATTACAGCTGAGTCAGACTCAGCTCTGTTCACAAAGCTTTAATATCAATCCCTTTTCAGCTCAGAATCCAACCACATTTATGTTCCAGACATTAAAACATTGCAGCTCTTGTTACTTGTTACATGTTCGCGGTGGCTGTGGCTCAGTGGTGGAGTCGGTCGTCTCTCAGTCAGGTCCGGAGTTTGATCCCTGGATGTTACAGTCACATGTCGAAACTACCAAAACATGCTTAAACATGGCTCCTGAATAATTTTGTTTTCTGTTTGAAAGATGAGATAAATACTGAAAAAATGGATGAACTGTTGAACTGTTACTAAGCTCAACACGGTGCAGAAAGGAAAGAAGAGGATAAAGGAGGACTCAACTGAAGTAACAAGGAAGCTACATAAAAACTACTGGACACTAAAAGCAAGTTCTACAACAGATGTTGTAGATACAACCAGATGTTACGTTACCAGACGTGGATGGAAAGGCGTTGCTGTGCTGTGTTGCAGCTTATTAGGCCGACGATCCTGTTGCTCAACCGGGCTGGGGGAGCAGTGGTTCTGGTGAAGTTGCAGTTGTTGTGTTGGTGTCCAGCTGGAGGAAAACTGGTCCTTCGTTGCTCCGTTGTCCTTATTTGAAAAGCGGGCAGACTCTTTCAGCTGCTGCTAAACTACGGTTACTAGTTGGTGCTGAGTAAACCGGTAATATTTCACAGACCTAAGGGCCCGTTCAGACAGAGCGTGTTTTGCAGGCTGTAAAACGCGAGGCGCACCGCACTGCCTCTTTTGTTGAAGCCTACGGTAAAAAAAAGAGCAGCTCGCTGAGCCTTTTTTTCTACTGTTGTTAAGGCAACCACCGAATCATTAGCTATCATTAACCTACCGTTATATTGTAAACTGACAGAAGGCCTGCCTCTCCTTTCATCTGATTGGACAATCAGAAAAAACAGCAATGACCTGGCCTGTAACTTATTCTACTACACGGATGAACACGACACCTGGTTGAATGTCATCAGCTGTCACTCCTCCTCAGTGAAAAGATCAGGTATCTGTAACAGATGGAAGATAAGTGTGATGGAATTAAATGATTCAGAAAACACCATCTCAACTGTTTAAAATGAAACTGTCATGGTTCAAGGATGCCTCACAAAGTTCGAGAAAGATTCGCGCGTCGCCCAACAGGAGAAGGAGGGGCTCACAAATACCCCACCAACAGAGGAAATGAAGACCTGCACATTTTCTCTCCCTGCACCTGCAGACGCTGACACTGAGCCTCCTCTGATGGAGCATTCAGAGGATCTGGACATCATGACGGAACAGTTCTGTCAGATGGAGGTGGAGCTGGTACAGCTCAGGGAGCAGCTAGATGAACAGCAACCTAACTCCCCCTCCCTCCAGGATGTCCTGACCATCTTCAGGAGAGGACAAGAGAATGTCCTGAACACTCGGCTGAGAGAGTTTCAGCAACATAGAGCCATTCAGAGGAGACAGCCAGACTCCCTCAGTGAGGAGGTGAAGCAGCTCACAAGGGACAGACAGGAGGTAGCTACACTGAGAGAGGAGCTGCAGGAGAAGGACCGAATCCTTCTCAGTCTTCAGGAGAAAATACAGAGTGCTCTCTAACCACAACCACCTCTCAGAGCCAGACTGTCTCCACTCAACCCAACTCTGCACCTGCTCCACCCTCACCAAGCCCTACCCACAGGAGCTCACCCCCTCGCACGCAGCCAGCTTCATCCTCCAGCAACAACCCTGCTCCACCCTCCACAGAGTCTGCACCCATCCCACCACCAGAGGATCCAACTCCACCCTCCACAGAGTCTGCACCCATCCCACCACCAGAGGATCCAACTCCACCCTCCACAGAGTCTGCACCCATCCCACCATCAGAGGATCCAACTCCACCCTCCACAGAGTCTGCACCCATCCCACCACCAGAGGATCCAACTCCACCCTCCACTGAGTCTGCACCCATCCTACCACCAGAGGATCCAACTCCACCCTCCACAGAGTCTGCACCCATCCCACCACCAGAGGATCCAACTCCACCCTCCACAGAGTCTGCACCCATCCCACCATCAGAGGATCCAACTCCACCCTCCACAGAGTCTGCACCCATCCCACCACCAGAGGATCCAACTCCACCCTCCACAGAGTCTGCACCCATCCCACCATCAGAGGATCCAACTCCACCCTCCACAGAGTCTGCACCCATCCCACCATCAGAGGATCCAACTCCACCCTCCACAGAGTCTGCACCCATCCCACCACCAGAGGATCCAACTCCACCCTCCACTGAGTCTGCACCCATCCTACCACCAGAGGATCCAACTCCACCCTCCACAGAGTCTGCACCCATCCCACCACCAGAGGATCCAACTCCACCCTCCACTGAGTCTGCACCCATCCCACCACCAGAGGATCCAACTCCACCCTCCACAGAGTCTGCACCCATCCCACCATCAGAGGATCCAACTCCACCCTCCACAGAGTCTGCACCCATCCCACCACCAGAGGATCCAACTCCACCCTCCACTGAGTCTGCACCCATCCCACCACCAGAGGATCCAACTCCACCCTCCACTGAGTCTGCACCCATCCCACCACCAGAGGATCCAACTTCACCCTCCACAGAGTCTGCACCCATCCCACCACCAGAGGATCCAACTCCACCCTCCATAGAGTCTGCACCCATCCCACCACCAGAGGATCCAACTCCACCCTCCATAGAGTCTGCACCCATCCCACCACCAGAGGATCCAACTCCACCCTCCACTGAGTCTGCACCCATCCCACCATCAGAGGATCCAACTCCACCCTCCACAGAGTCTGCACCCATCCCACCATCAGAGGATCCAACTCCACCCTCCACAGAGTCTGCACCCATCCCACCACCAGAGGATCCAACTCCACCCTCCACTGAGTCTGCACCCATCCCACCACCAGAGGATCCAACTCCACCCTCCACTGAGTCTGCACCCATCCCACCACCAGAGGATCCAACTTCACCCTCCACAGAGTCTGCACCCATCCCACCACCAGAGGATCCAACTCCACCCTCCATAGAGTCTGCACCCATCCCACCACCAGAGGATCCAACTCCACCCTCCACTGAGTCTGCACCCATCCCACCACCAGAGGATCCAACTCCACCCTCCACTGAGTCTGCACCCATCCCACCACCAGAGGATCCAACTCCACCCTCCACAGAGTCTGCACCCATCCCACCATCAGAGGATCCAACTCCACCCTCCACAGAGTCTTAGGCAGGAACATTAACACCCACCCCAGGAGCATCGGGACAGCACAGACCCCATCCACAACCGAACCAGAGCCCCCCTCCGCCCAGATGCCTCCCACCTCCACTCCTCCCAGCATTTCAGCCAGCTCTACAGCCCCACCCGCCTACTGGACGGAACTATGCTGAGGGGGGCGGCATATTGAGCGGCAGCTCCACCCCCTACTGGTGACCTCAGGGACATACATCACATGCTACACCTGCTCTGCTCTAACTTATTACTGAATAATAGAAAAACAGAGACAGAAACATATTTAAAAAGAAAAAATGAAACATGATTACAACATAATCAAAAGCCAACACCACTGTACATTCCACGGTCATTTACCTGTCTAACAAGATTCATTCATTTCATCGAGTGTTATTTTTTCCTTGTTTTCAGTATTTCTTTGTTTCGGTGTTTGTCTTATTTTAAAAACAGAATTAGGGATATGCACTTTAACTGGTTAACCGTTAACCAACTGGTTAATACTTCCAGTTAAACGGTTAAATAAAATGTATTTTTTTAATATGGGAAACAAATGTTTTGTTGTCATTAGCCGAGCTGAGTCTGAGAGGAGAGCAAAGCGTGTGGGACTACTTCACCCAAGACGACAACGACAGTGTTGTAAATGATGCAGTGCAGTACTTAAACACAGCGGTGGTACAAGCATAATGCGATACCACATGCGAAGCAAACATCCACAAGCATCCCGAACGGCAGATCTAACGCAAGTTTCTCAACCAACTCTGTCCTCCATGCTTGCAGAGAGAACATGCGATGCACGGCGGTCTGAGGGGATGAGGCGGAAAATCTGTTTAATGGTGGAGAAAGTGTGGTCAGGAGCGAGGGGTTTCAGGAGCTACTGGGCTTTATCCAGCCTAATGACCAAATCCCATGGCAGGGCGCTGGGATGAAGCGCGGGCTTACTACACAGCTAACAACAAGGTTACAAACCCTTAAGGTGATAAAAGCATCAGGATCAACTGGCAGTACAAAACGGCAGCACCTGGGTCCATTATTTTACTCAACTTTACAGCAACATTACAGAGAACGCTGAACAAAAGAAAACACATAACGAATGGGAAACTTTAGAATCAGCGATCAAAGACAAAAGCCTGTGGATGCATCTGTAACAGAGCAACACGTGATGGAGAGCATGCAGGCGCTCAGACAGAACAAGGCCTGTGGTGTGGACAGCATACTACATGATAAAGTATTCTGATCATACATACACAACTGTTTAAGATTGTTCTAAGTGTTATTTGTATAACTACATGATGCTTTGGCAATATTGTTACATTCATGTCAATAAAGCTTATTGAACTGACATGGAGAATTGAGTCCTTGGGCAAGACACTGAACCCCAAATTACTCGCAGTGGCACAGCCATCGGGTATGAATGGGCATAGATCTGATTGGAGATTGGCACTGAGGCCTTTGCCATCAGTGTGTGGATGAGTGAATGTGACGTGGTGTGAAAGCAGCTTTGAGTGGTTGGAAGACTAGAAAAGAGCTGTATAAGTACAGTCCAGTTACTGTTACTCTGTCTTCAACCAGATGAAGGATTTAAAGAGTCAGTGAGAAGAAGCTGAGTTCAGCTCTCAGACCCAGAAGACGCTCGGAGGAGCATCAGAGAGCCCGTGTTTAATGTGAAGCTGTTCATTCAGAGTGTTCCAGGATTGAATCAGTTCGTTTCACAGGTAAAACATGAACATGAGGCTCATTGAGACTCTTGTGTTCAGGTCCCAGTCTGTCAGTTCCCCCTGCAATGATCACATCAACACCTCATGGCCACTCTGAGCTTTAAATCACTTCATCCTCCAACCAGCAGGGGGAGCTGCTGCCGACTCATATCTGTGTGTGTGTTTGTGTTTGTGTGTTTAGAGGGCCGTCCAGGCGTCACTGAGGATGATGATGATGATGATGATGATGAAGAAGCGTCTCCTGCGTTAAAGTCAGTTGGTGAGGGAATGATGGACCTCCCTAATGGCCAATCAGGCGTCACCACCACCGCTGCACCTGTCTCTGAGGTGAGGCCATGCCCACTCACCACACCCCACCTGTCTGCACATGCTCAGTAGAACACTGACAACAAAAGAAGCAGAAGCACTTTAAAGACACTACATGAATCTGAAAGTCTTTAACATACACTGACCGGCCACGTCATTAGGTACACCTGAGTTATCCAACACACCAGCTCAGCCATAAGATCTGCTTTCATGTTGCCTGTAATGTGCAGGATTTTTCTAAGCTGTCAGAGAGGTGTTAGTCCAATGAGATTTCATCATCAAGGTCATAACTGGTGGTGGGGCTGTACTGAGCTGCATTATATTCAGAGGTGTTCCTAATACTCTGGCCCCCTCATGTATGTCAACAAGGAGGACACAAAATTAGAGACACACCTCTTTATGATTAAGTTCAGTACGACAGCACCTTAACCTACGGCCTCAGTAATAAACATCATTGAATTTACACACTTCAGACTGTCAACAAAACAACAGTCCGTCTTCATAAAAGAACCCACGGCAGCGCTGTTGTTGAGCTGCATTAGATTGGACAGGTGTACCTAATGAAGTGGCTGGTGAGTGTAAGTGTAGGTGTTGAATGTGTATCTGAAGATATGACAGGAGGGTGATCCGATGGTTCGATATTCCAGTTATTTGTAAGCTTTGATGTGAGGAGCAGCTCAGTGATCCATGCAGTAACACTGTAACCCTTTCAGAGGAGCAGCAGCTCAGAGTCTCTCAGTGACAGAGTCTCCTCTGACCTCAAGAAGAGCTTCGACGCTGTCGTGTTCGACGTGCTGAAGGTCACACCTGAGGAGTATGCAGTAAGTCCACTGTGTGTGTGTGTGTGTGTGTTGCATATAAATCAGTAGAAATCTCATGTTAGTCCCTGCTCTGCCTCAGTTAACCAGCAGAGGGTGCTCTGTGTCTTCTTCTCCTCTGTCTCCATCACACGTCTCCATGGTTACATCATCAGTATCAGCTGGTTAACAGAATATTCAGTCACTCATTAATGTAGCTCTCATTTTACACCGTTGTTTATGTGATGTAAACAGGAAGTATAACAGGTGTGTGTGTGTGTGTGTGTGTGTGTGTGTGTGTGTGTGTGTGTGTGTGTGTGTGTGTGTGTGTGTGTGTGTGTGTGTCTCCTCAGGGTCAGATCACGCTCATGGACGCTCCGGTGTTTAAAGCCATCCAGCCTGAGGTGAGCTTCAATCAGCTGACTCAACAACACATTTTCATTTACAGTGTAATACCTGCACTGTTTACCTCTTATCACATGCTGCCTGTCTGCCTGTCTGTCTGTCTGCCTGTCTGCCTGTCTGGTCCAACGTTACGTCCGACCCAGAGCACAGTTAGGACAGTCTTTAAGCGACGCCCTGTGTTGAGGTCTTTTCAGACGGGGGCCACATTCTGCCTGCGTGCCCGCTTGGATCACAGGGTCTCACTGCGTTCCTCATGTCAAAAGACAGGCACACAAGCACTCTGCGAGTAAACACCAGGTGCTCTACGGGTGGTAACCATGGAAATAGCTTCTGCGCACTACTGTATCCCTGCCGGTACAACTGTATTTTCTTTACAGCTGGTGAGCCGATCGACAGGTTTCGTTTTGGCGGACGAGCTCTCCCCTTAGTGTCGGACAGAAGCGCGACCCTGTCCCCGCCCTGCAGCTGCTGACTGCGCTCAGAACGGGGCGTCTCAAACACCGCAGGAGACGTGATGAACTTTGTTTCTGTGTTGAGTTTCCTTTTGTCATTCTGTAAAAATCATTATTCTTTACTTTTGTCTCATCTTCTGTTGACTTGAGGGGAGAAGTTAGAGATCAGACATGTGTTGCCTAGCAGCAGTCACCACTTTGCGAGTGTTCACGTGGAAGCACATCATAAGACCAGGCGCAACTTCGACAGCTGTCAGACTCAGTGTGAATTCAGACCAAGCAGTCAGAGGAGTCAGGGGAGGTGTTATGTCACTGGTCTGTTCGGAGGATGAGCCAGGAGAGGACGAGACTCTGACTGAAGTAAAACTGTTTCCACAGTGTTCGGTGTGTCGCTCTGCACACACACATGATGGAAACACCAGCTGTGTGTGTGTGTGTGTGTGTGTGTGTGTGTGTGTGTGTGTGTGTCACTCGGCTCGCTGCCTGAAGCGGAAAGTATTAAATAACTGGAGTTGGGTAATAACTGTTTTTACTGTCACTCAGCCCACTTTTACCGTGCAAGCACCCTTTAAATGCCACGCTAACCGCTAACCTCTGACCCTGCTACATCACTGAAGCACGCACACACACACACACACACACACACACACACAGCGACAGTGTAAAACAGTGATGGATTCAGAGGAGTGTTTACTGTAGATGAATATTTGTGTTTCTGAGAGAGCAGAGAAAATGAAACGTGTAAATCCCGTCGTCATGGTGACTGTTTTCGTGTCTATGACTACGACATGTCTGAGGACGAATCAGACAGTTTGAATCCACAGAGGAAACAAGCAGGTGAGCAGGAGGAGTGCTCTCTGTGACTCTCTGACGGCTCTTACTCTTCAGAGGTTAACAGCTGTCTTTGTCCCGGTCAGCTGCTCAGACGTTAGTGTCGTCACATGCAGCTCCTGCAGGTCACGTGGGGACACGTTCAGGTGCAGCGTGTGTATTACAGTTTCCATGATGTGAGCTGCTGAGGCTCTGCTAAGTTAACCGTGGTGAGGGAGTCACCTTGGACGATGTCTCCGTCAGAGTTTGATGCATGGCTGAGCTCTGACTCGTCCAGATGTTCCTCTGCAGCTTTACGCTCCACATTTTTCACTTTTTACATCAAAACAAACAAAGAATCAGATTTTCCACCCGATCGTGTCCAAGTGTTTCTGGCTGCAGCCGCTCTCATTAAACGTGTTTGTTGAAGCTGAATGTCTGAAACACAGACGGATCTTCAGTCTCGTTACCGCTCAGAGCAGATGTTCTCTGTCAGCACAGTTCATTCAGGGTCACTCCATCATAAATACACCAAACTGGCTGTTGTTAGCTGTGTCTAACGCTTTATTTTCCCACTGTTCATAAACACATCATAACATCATAATACAATGCGAGAGAGGCTCTTAGTATTATTCAGCTGTTTACAGCATGTTTACACGAGAACGAGACGCACAAACAGACTGAGCTGGAACCCTCACTGCACATGTCACTGGACCACAGAGCTGCAGAGACACAGAGCTACAGAGACACAGAGCTACAGAGCTGCAGAGACACACAGACACAGAGCTGCAGAGACACAGAGCTGCAGAGACACAGAGCTACAGAGACACAGAGCTACAGAGCTGCAGAGACACAGAGACACAGAGCTGCAGAGACACAGAGCTGCAGAGACACAGAGCTACAGAGCTGCAGAGATACAGAGATACAGAGCTGCAGAGACACAGAGCTACAGAGACACAGAGCTACAGAGCTGCAGAGACACAGAGCTGCAGAGACACAGAGCTACAGAGCTGCAGAGACACAGAGCTACAGAGAGATACAGAGCTTCAGAGACACAGAGCTACAGAGCTGCAGAGATACAGAGCTACAGAGACACAGAGCTACAGAGAGATACAGAGCTTCAGAGACACAGAGCTACAGAGACACAGAGCTACAGAGACACAGAGCTACAGAGAGATACAGAGCTTCAGAGACACAGAGCTACAGAGACACAGAGCTACAGAGACACAGAGCTACAGAGCTACAGAGCTGCAGAGACACAGAGCTACAGAGACACAGAGCTACAGAGAGATACAGAGCTTCAGAGACACAGAGCTACAGAGCTGCAGAGCTACAGAGCTGCAGAGACACAGAGCTACAGAGCTGCAGAGATACAGAGCTGCAGAGACACAGAGCTACAGAGCTGCAGAGATACAGAGCTACAGAGCTGCAGAGATACAGACCTGCAGAGACACAGAGCTACAGAGCTGCAGAGACACAGAGCTACAGAGCTGCAGAGATACAGAGCTGCAGAGACACAGAGCTACAGAGCTGCAGAGATACAGAGCTGCAGAGACACAGAGCTACAGAGACACAGAGCTACAGAGCTGCAGAGACACACAGACACAGAGCTGCAGAGACACAGAGCTGCAGAGACACAGAGCTACAGAGACACAGAGCTACAGAGCTGCAGAGACACAGAGCTGCAGAGACACAGAGCTGCAGAGACACAGAGCTACAGAGCTGCAGAGATACAGAGATACAGAGCTGCAGAGACACAGAGCTACAGAGACACAGAGCTACAGAGCTGCAGAGACACAGAGCTGCAGAGACACAGAGCTACAGAGCTGCAGAGACACAGAGCTACAGAGCTACAGAGAGATACAGAGCTTCAGAGACACAGAGCTACAGAGCTGCAGAGATACAGAGCTACAGAGACACAGAGCTACAGAGAGATACAGAGCTTCAGAGACACAGAGCTACAGAGACACAGAGCTACAGAGACACAGAGCTACAGAGAGATACAGAGCTTCAGAGACACAGAGCTACAGAGCTACAGAGACACAGAGCTACAGAGACACAGAGCTACAGAGCTACAGAGCTGCAGAGACACAGAGCTACAGAGACACAGAGCTACAGAGAGATACAGAGCTTCAGAGACACAGAGCTACAGAGCTGCAGAGATACAGAGCTACAGAGCTGCAGAGCTACAGAGCTGCAGAGACACAGAGCTACAGAGCTGCAGAGATACAGAGCTGCAGAGACACAGAGCTACAGAGCTGCAGAGATACAGAGCTACAGAGCTGCAGAGATACAGACCTGCAGAGACACAGAGCTACAGAGCTGCAGAGACACAGAGCTACAGAGCTGCAGAGATACAGAGCTGCAGAGACACAGAGCTACAGAGCTGCAGAGATACAGAGCTGCAGAGACACAGAGCTACAGAGCTGCAGAGCTACAGAGCTGCAGAGATACAGACCTGCAGAGACACAGAGCTACAGAGCTGCAGAGATACAGAGCTACAGAGCTGCAGAGATACAGACCTGCAGAGACACAGAGCTACAGACCTGCAGAGACACAGAGATACAGAGCTGCACAGACACAGAGATGCAGAGACATGGAGTCACAGAGCTGCAGAGGGAGGTCAGGGTGTTCTGTATGGACGTTTCACTGAAGAGAACAGCAGGAGTTATTTGTGATGGTAAAATAATCTACAGCCCTCAGCTGAGTCCTGATGTGTTCTCTGGCTGCTGGTTCACAGAGTGAAATACATCATCGAGGGGGGCAGTGATAAGTAATGATATGAGGCTGTTTATGGATTAAACAGGTTACTGTGGGACGATGGATCAGCCAGAGATGTGGAGAGAACAGTTCGGTTTCTGTCTCAGTCCAACTTTTCCCATTTGATAATCAGATGTGTGGCTGATGATCCACAGCTGATGTTCATGATCACAGACTGAGACAGGTCCTTTGTTTTGAACACGCTGCCATGACGACAGCCAAGTCGATAAATCATTGGCTTTACCTGGCAGCTTCAGCTCTATGGGAATAACTCTCAGATTACCTCTTAGGAGAGAAGGGGGGACCCTGAAACACTCTGTGGGATAAAACTCCTGTCCCTCAGTCTCTGTCTCTCAGTCTGTCAGTCTCTGTCCTTCAGTCTCTGTCCCTCAGTCTGTCAGTCTCTGTCCTTCAGTCTCTGTCCCTAAGTCTGTCAGTCTCTGCCCTTCAGTCTCTGTCCCTCAGTCTGTCAGTCTCTGTCTCTCAGTCTGTCAGTCTCTGTCCTTCAGTCTGTCAGTCTCTGTCTCTCAGTCTGTCAGTCTGTGTCCTTCAGTCTGTCAGTCTGTGTCCTTCAGTCTGTCAGTCTCTGTCCTTCAGTCTCTGTCCCTCAGTCTGTCAGTCTCTCTCCTCCAGTCTCTGTTTGCTGGATGGAAAATAATCACAGGGTTTAAAACACAGTTGTGTCCCTGCAGGCTGCACATGTAGCTCTCTGATGGAGGAAGAGAGCACTTCTCAGAGTCCTACAGAGTCTCTCAGAGTCCTGCAGAGTCTCACATGGTCCTGCAGAGTCTAACAGAGTGTCCCAGTCTCTCAGAGTCCTACAGAGTCTCACAGTGTCCTGCAGAGTCTTTCTGAATCCTGCAGAGTCCTACAGAGTCCTACAGAGTCCTACAGAGTTCTACAGATTCTCACAGAGTCCTGCAGAGTCTCACAGAGTCCTACAGAGTCTCACAGAGTCCTGCAGAGTCTGACAGAGTCCTACAGAGTCTGACAGAGTCCTGCTGAGTCTCACAGGGTCCTGCAGAGTCTAACAGAGTCTCACAGTCTTTCAGAGTCCTACAGAGTCTCACAGAGTCCTGCAGAGTCCTGCAGAGTCTCACAGGTTGCTGCAGAGTTTAACAGAGTCTCTCAGTCTCACAGAGTCCTGCAGAGTCCTACTGAGTGTCACAGAGTCTCTGAGTCCTTCAGAGTCCCGCAGAGTCCTACATAGTCTCTCAGAGTCCTTCAGAGTCCCGCAGAGTCCTACATAGTCTCTCAGAGTCCTGCAGAGTCCTGAAGAGTCATACAGAGTCTCTCAGACTCCTACAGAGTCTCACAGAGTCTCACAGAGTCTCACAGAGTCTCTCAGAGTCCTGCAGAGTCTAACAGAGTCTCTCAGTCTCTCAGAGTCCTACAGAGTCCTACAGAGTCCTACAGATTCTCACAGAGTCCTGCAGAGTCCTGCAGAGTCCTGCAGAGTCTCACAGAGTCCTACAGAGTCCTGCAGAGTCTCACAGAGTCCTGCAGAGTCTCTCAGAGTCCTACAGAGTCCTACAGAGTCTCACAGAGTCTCTCAGAGTCCTGCAGAGTCTAACAGAGTCTCTCAGTCTCTCAGAGTCCTACAGAGTCCTACAGATTCTCACAGAGTCCTGCAGAGTCCTGCAGAGTCTCTCAGAGTCCTACAGAGTCCTACAGAGTCCTGCAGAGTCTCACAGAGTCCTACAGAGTCTCACAGAGTCTCTCAGAGTCCTACAGAGTCTCACAGAGTCCTGCAGAGTCTCACAGAGTCTCTCAGTCTCTCAGAGTCCTACAGAGTCCTACAGATTCTCACAGAGTCCTGCAGAGTCCTGCAGAGTCTCTCAGAGTCTCTCAGAGTCCTACAGAGTCCTGCAGAGTCTCTCAGAGTCCTGCAGGCCTGAGTGTCTCTGTCAGTGTCTGTAGTTTGTTTAACTGTCCGATGTAGAAATCGGAACATTCTCTGGTTCTTTCCCTTTTATGTTCCTCATGTTTTTCCTTTCCTCTCTGTTCTTTCTATTTTTACCAGAAGAGAGCAGAAGGTGCATCTGAGGAACATAAATTTGACATAACCTGGCAGCTTTCAGCATTTCTGTCTGTGTTTGAGCTGCAGGACAGATCAGGAACAGACACGTGTGCAGGTTTTCCATCTGAGTCCTTCCTGTCCTCAGTAAATCTCCACATTCAGACCTCCTCTCTGTCTCAGTCCCTCTTCACCCTCCCCGCTCCTCATCATTATTCTCTGGAATCCCCACACGTCAGGTTTCCATGTGCAGTTTAGACTGAAACAAAAGGAGGTGCTGTGGTGTCTCACATGAGGTCATCACAGTTTGTCCTCCTGCTCACAGTGAAGCAGAGTCCACAGTCAGGGAGGATTCTGTGACTTTATAACACTTTATGAGACTTTAGCTCCGTGAGGTGAACGTTTGATCTGATCCATAAAAACACTAAAAGGTCTTTAAACTCATCAGATGGTGTTTGTTGGTGATGATTGTTGGTGAGGTGAATGAGACGTTCAGTCAGAGGTGACGTCGCTGTTCTTCAGTTATGTGCACAGCAGAGTGGATCCAGCCTGCTGACCCCCAGGACTGATCTGTGATGGAGGCTAGAAGAGGAAAAGAGAGGTGGTGTGAGGTTTGGCCCAGAGCTGCTTCTCCAAAACTGTCTCTTCTGTCAGTCTCTCTACATGCAGCAGAGTGTGAAGGAGACGATGAGGAACGCTAAAATACAGGACAGAAAACCCTGACAGGTTCTGCACAGACAGTGGATCAGATCATGCTAAATAACAATCAGCAGCACTGATGATTGTTGAACAGATACTGACAGACTGTGAGGTGGGATAGGTGGAGGGTTAGGGTGGATGACGGCTCTGGTGGTCTGGACCTGAAGCTCAGTGTAGGATGTTGATCTGTTGACTCTTTGTGTGTGAGACGGACTGTCCCTGGTCCCCCCGCCCAGGTGGTCAGGTGGAGGTCTGAGCTGTTGAACACACACTGACTCCTCCCTGTGACTTAGCATCTCTGATTGGGTGGAGGATGATCGACAGGCTAACGGGAAGAAGGAGGTTGTTATTAAAGAGGACAGATGTAAAATACACGCTGAGTCATCCTCTGTGAGACGGTCCCTTCAGCAGAGCCCTCCTCCTGCTCCTCCTGCTCCCTCTGACGCTCCTCAACTGAACCCTCAGATAATTCTAACACTGTCCCTCACCTCCTATGTCCTCGTCTCCTCCCTTGTCTCCTAGTCCTCACTCAGACGTCACCTTACCCACAAAGAGTATTCTTTTAAAGCTGGAGGAGAGCACAGTTTTCCTGTTACATATTTAGTTTTTAATTATTTTGTTAATGTTATTATTTACATTGTCATATAATTTGCCAGGACGGACTGAGGCTGAGTGCTCTGAGAGACAGACAGACAGACAGACAGACAGACAGACAGACAGACAGACAGACAGGTCCTGTCATCACTGTTAGATGTGAGGATCACACGATGATTTCAGTCTCTTAATCCTCTGGACTGGTTGATTTCGTATCTGTCGAACAGGTATTTTTCTGTTATGCTTGGAGATGCCTCTTCCTCTTATGCTTCTCACTCGTGGGGTCCCTCAGGGGTCAAGTTTGGTCCTCTCCTTTTCACTGTTTACATGCTACCCCTTGGGCAAATCCTGCATAGTCACGGCATGGATTTATTGTTATCAGTGTACCATCACTGTGCCGTCACTGTATCATCACTGTATCATCACTGTGCCGTCACTGTATCATCACTGTATCATCACTGTGCCGTCACTGTATCATCACTGTATCATCACTGTGCTGTCACTGTATCATCACTGTATCATCACTGTGCTGTCACTGTATCATCACTGTATCATCACCACCCTCTGCAGCAGCTGACCTAGATCACATGACAATGTTCAAGGAGCAAGGAGGTGTGTGAGGACAAGCAGGGAAACACACACCTGTCTCACGGTCCTTTAAACCAGGGGTTCCCAACCCCCGGTCCGTGAAACCCAACAGATGTCTGGCATTCCAAACATACGTGTAGTCAGAACCGTCGCGTGGGTTGTGTGAAGTGTGCAACCGCACAGGGCCTTGCGCCACTCGCGCCACTTCAAAAGTCGCTCAATTCAGCTGGGAAAGGCGCATCCCATGAAACTTTGATCATGAAGCCTGATGCCCCTCTAAAGCTCTGTGTTTATCAGTGAAATATATGAACCACACAGCATATGGGTGTATGACAGCCTGCGGAGACGGAGTTTATACTTTAACTATGCGCAGAAATACGGACGGATCGCAACGTTATTGATTCAGGTATGAGCATCAAAACACACAGGTCTGCGTCATAACTGTTCCTCTCCTGAAGTCTGTCTTCTCCCCGCGCGGCGTGATAACTCTGATAAACTGCACGTGGATCACCTCCGGCTCATCTCAGTCACAGCGTGTGAAGACGTATTTTATGCTTTATAAAAGATTTTCACAGAAATACGGGACAGATCGCGACACTACATGTCAGGGGCCGAGAGAAACACACAGATCGGTGTCCTCACTGCGCTGCATGATTACAAACTGCTCACTGCTGGATCACACTTCATTCAGATAAACTGCTAGGATCACACTATGGATCACCTGTCTCTGACCCGCGCCGTCCCTCTCATCGGCTCGTCCCGTATTAAAAACGTAGATGCAGGCTCCTCACTGAATACAGACACGATCTGTCTGTCAGAAAGGTTGGAAACCCTGCTTTAAACAGCCATTCAGCAGGCGTGTTACAAAGGCTCCCATCACCTCCTCCTCTCTGGCCTCCTCTTCTCTCCTGTCCCATCACCTCCTCCTGTCTGGCCTCCTCTTCTCTCCTCTCCCATCACCTCCTCCTCTCTGGCCTCCTCTTCTCTCCTCTCCCATCACCTCCTCCTCTCTGTCCTGCTCTTCTTTGAGTCACTGATGTCATTTCCTGTTTGTCTGTGTGTCCTCAGGAGCTGTCGAGCTGCGGCTGGAACAAGAAGGAGAAGCACAGCTCTGCTCCCAACGTGGTGGCCTTCACCCGCAGGTTCAACCAGGTGAGACAGGTTCCCCTTCTGTCTCTCTCTCACACACACACGCACACACACACACACACACACACACATACACACATGTCTGTGTGTGCAGCAGAGTGTGCAGGGCTGCTCCGTGCTCGGGAGTCATAGACTGTCAGTGTGTGTGTGTGTGTGTGTGTGTGTGTGTGTGTGTGTGTGTGTTAGCTTCACACTCTGCAGCTGCTTGAAGGGAAATGAGCTGTTTGTATCCTGAACCTGGACAGAGTGTCCCAGAGAGCTCTTTAATCTGAGCTGAAGACAAGCTCCTCCTCCTCTTACTTGTGTTCCTCCTTTCTCCTCCTCCTCCTTGTTGGCTCTGAGCTGCAGCTGGCTGTAGGAGAGAACAGCTGAGGCCACATTAAGATGATCCCACAGAGACAGAGACCATCACTCTGTGCTTACACTCACTCTAAAAATACCCCCGAGTGCAAGATGTGCAGGTTTCACTGACTTTTATAACCTGTGTAAAATCCTGGCTGTGTCACAGGGACCCCCCGGGGTGCCCTCAGCTTTCCTCCAATGGAAGGGGAGAATTTTGCGCTTGCCCTCATTTCACACCGAGGTGTGAAGGAAGGAGCATTCTGAGATATTGAGTCATTGTGGACTGGAAATACCTTCATTTAGGCTTGTATTTTTACAGGTAGGCCTCTCCTTTGAGCCCCATGGTGAGGTCCCAACAACAGTTTCAGTGAAGCCAATTTGAATGTATGATCAGAATACTTTATCATGTAGTATGCTGTCCACACCACGGGCCTTGTTCTGTCTGAGCGCCTGCATGCTCTCCATCACGTGTTGCTCTGTTACAGATGCATCCACAGGCTTTTGTCTTTGATCGCTGATTCTAAAGTTTCCCATTCGTTATGTGTTTTCTTTTGTTCAGCGTTCTCTGTAATGTTGCTCTAAAGTTGAGTAAAATAATGGACCCAGGTGCTGCCGTTTTGTACTGCCAGTTGATCCTGATGTGTTCTGTTCAGCTGGTTCCATTTGAGCCGGTTTGGACTCTAAAGAGTCTTGTGTTTGTCAGAGCTGCTGCTTGGTGTGCTGTCCCTTCTTTGCTCTCAGTGTGTGTTTGTATTGTTTTAAGGTCTCATGGTAATCACATCTTATATTTGGGTTATCAACCATTTATGATTCATTGTCTTTGGTTTTTGATGAGGTGTTCTCAGGTTTGATAATGACGCCACTGTATCAAAGATTGCATTGATTTGGCCCACAGCAGAGTTTGCTCCGTCTTTATTGTGGGGAAAGAATTTGGAGAGAAATAAATCTGTTGCATGTTTGATTTGTGGGTTTGGAAAGCTTTCTGGTATCTCTCCATGCTGTCTGATTTCCATTTATATGAATGTGTGGCGTTGTAAAGTGTGCTGTGCTCAGAGGCCTCATAATTAGTGAGAGCCTTCTTTAAATAGCCCGTGATCTTACTGTGGTCTGACAGTGGAGCGAGTGGGCTGACTGCGAAAGCTCTGAGACGTTGGGTCTAGATCTGTGATGCCGTGGTCCACCGTGCTGCTGCCGAGAGCTGAACTAAAAGTGAAACGGCCCAGAGAGTCTCCTCGTAGCCGACCATTGACGATGTACAGACCCAGCGTGTGGCAGAGCTCCAGAAGCTGAGAGCCACTTGTGTTTGTGGTTTTATCAGAGTTGTGTCTGTGGGGGAGCTCAGAGAGAGGAAAGCAGGCTTCTGCAGGGAGACCTAGGTGTTTGTCTCCCTGGAAGTTAACTGTATCAGCTTTCTCTCCTGTTCCAGCATTTAAATCCCCACAGATCAGAACATTTCACAAACTTTGAAATGATTGATTTCCCCCTCTAAGAAAATATCTTGGTTGTAGTAGGTGGATTCTGAAGGTGGGATATAAATAGCACACAGGTAGACATTTTGACCTGCTATATTATTTCTTTGTTAATTTTAAGCCAAAATGGGAGTCTCCTTTTTTAGCGGTTTGGATGTTAGGGTTAAGTTCTGATCTGTACCAGATAATCATGCCTCCTGAGTGCCAGCCGAGGGACGGTTTGGAGTCTCTAAGCTTCTGAGTCTCATGTCTCTGAGCTGCTTCCAGGAAAAAGAGGAGAGAAACACACAGAGGGAAACATAGAGGAGAGAGAGAGAGAGAGACAGAGACCAGAGAGAGAGACAGAGAGAGAGACACAGAGACTAGAGAGAGAGAGAGAGACTAGAGAGAGACTAGAGAGAGACAGAGACAGAGACCAGAGAGACAGAGAGAGAGAGAGACAGAGACCAGAGAGAGAGACAGAGAGAGAGAGACAGAGACTAGAGAGAGACAGAGACTAGAGAGACTAGAGAGAGACTAGAGAGAGACAGAGACAGAGACCAGAGAGAGAGAGACAGAGACTAGAGAGACTAGAGAGAGACTAGAGAGAGACAGAGACAGAGACCAGAGAGACAGAGAGAGAGAGAGACAGAGACCAGAGAGAGAGACAGAGAGAGAGAGACAGAGACTAGAGAGAGACAGAGACTAGAGAGACTAGAGAGAGACTAGAGAGAGACAGAGACAGAGACCAGAGAGAGAGAGACAGAGACTAGAGAGACTAGAGAGAGACTAGAGAGAGACAGAGACAGAGACCAGAGAGACAGAGAGACAGAGAGAGAGAGAGACAGAGACCAGAGAGAGAGAGACAGAGACCAGAGAGAGAGACAGATAGAGAGAGACAGAGAGAGACAGAGAGAGACTAGAGAGAGAGAGAGAGACAGAGAGAGACTAGAGAGAGAGAGAGTTATCAGCAGAGACTCAGTGTGTGTTTGGACATCTGATCAGAACGTGATGTGCAGACAGCTGAGAGCCTGCTGCCAAGGCTCCTCTCCTCCCTCTCCTCTTTCTCCTCTATGGTCTCCTCTTCCTCTGTCCCTCTCTGCACCTCTCTCTCCTCCTCTCCTCCCTCTCCTCTTTCTCCTCTGTGGTCTCCTCTTCCTCTGTCCCTCTCTGCACCTCTCTCTCCTCCTCTCCTCCCTCTCCTCTTTCTCCTCTATGGTCTCCTCTTCCTCTGTCCCTCTTTGCACCTCTCTCTCCTCCCCTGAGCTCACAGTGATGGATTCTCTGTCTTCTCTAACGTTTTCTTCCTAAAGACACACATTTCCATCATCACTCTTCATCCAGCCAGTAACACATACACGTGCACACACACACACACACACTCGCACACACACAGTAGTTGTGTATGTGTTGTGTAATCAGTGGTCATCAGGTGTGAGCTGCTGATCTCAGCTCTGGTTTCTGAGGTCTGACAGATAGTCCTGCAGAGTCTCAGAGCTGCTTCTCATGACTGTGTATGGCCATTAATCTGTGTGTGTGTGTGTGTGTGTGTGTGTGTGTGTGTGTGTGTGTGTGTGTGTGAACGTGTGTGTGTGTGTGTGTGTGTGTGTGTGTGTGTGTGTGTTTGTGTTACAGACGAGTTTCTGGGTGGTTCGAGAGATCCTCCACGCACAGACGCTGAAGATCAGAGCAGAGGTCTTGAGTCTGTACATCCGCACTGCCAAGGTACACACACACACACACACACACACACGCACAACATGATGCTCTGTGATGTCACACATGACGTCATGATGCTGTTGTCTGTGTGATACAAGTTTGTTAAAGTTTAACCGTCACTTTACTCTGTGTGTGTGTGTGTGTGTGTGTGTGTGTGTGTGTGTGTGTGTGTAACCTCTCTCTGTAACCCCTCACAGAAACTGTGTGACAGTAACAACCTGCACGCTGTGATGGCCGTGGTGTCGGCGCTGCAGAGCGCTCCCATCTTCAGACTCTCTAAAACCTGGGCGGTGAGTGTCTCACAGTATCTCATAGTGTCTGTCTCACAGTGTCTGTCTCACAGTGTGTGTCTCACAGTGTCTGTCTCACAGTGTCTCACAGTGTCTGTCTCACAGTGTGTGTCTCACAGTGTCTGTCTCACAGTGTCTCACAGTGTCTGTCTCACAGTGTCTCACTCACAGTGTCTCACAGTGTCTGTCTCACAGTGTGTGTCTCACAGTGTCTGTCTCACAGTGTCTGTCTCACAGTGTGTGTCTCACAGTGTCTGTCTCACAGTGTCTCACAGTGTCTGTCTCACAGTGTCTGTCTCACAGTGTCTCACTCACAGTGTCTCACAGTGTCTGTCTCACAGTGTCTCTCTCACAGTGTCTCACAGTGTCTGTCTCACAGTGTCTCACTCACAGTATCTCACAGTGTCTCACTCACAGTGTCTCACAGTGTCTGTCTCACAGTGTCTCACTCACAGTGTCTCACAGTGTCTCACTCACAGTATCTCACAGTGTCTCACTCACAGTGTCTCACAGTGTCTGTCTCACAGTGTCTCACTCACAGTGTCTGTCTCACAGTGTCTCACTCACAGTTTCTCACAGTGTCTGTCTCACAGTGTGTGTCTCACAGTGTCTGTCTCACAGTGTCTCACTCACAGTGTCTCACAGTGTCTGTCTCACAGTGTCTCACTCACAGTGTCTGTCTCACAGTGTCTCACTCACAGTGTCTCACAGTGTCTGTCTCACAGTGTCTCACTCACAGTGTCTCACAGTGTCTGTCTCACAGTGTCTCACTCACAGTGTCTCACTCACAGTGTCTCACAGTGTCTGTCTCACAGTGTCTCACTCACAGTGTCTCACAGTGTCTGTCTCACAGTGTCTCACTCACAGTGTCTCACTCACAGTGTCTCACAGTGTCTGTCTCACAGTGTCTCACTCACAGTGTCTCACTCACAGTTTCTCACAGTGTCTGTCTCACAGTGTCTCACTCACAGTGTCTCACAGTCTGTCTCACAGTGTCTCACAGTGTCTGTCTCACAGTGTCTCACAGTGTGTGTCTCACAGTGTGTGTCTCAGTGTCTCACAGTCTCACAGTGTGTGTCTCACAGTGTCTGTCTCACAGTGTCTCACAGTGTGTGTCTCACAGTGTGTGTCTCAGTGTCTCACAGTCTCACAGTGTGTGTCTCACAGTGTGTGTCTCACAGTGTCTGTCTCACAGTGTCTCACAGTGTGTCTCACAGTGTGTGTCTTACAGTGTGTGTCTCAGTGTCTCACAGTCTCACAGTGTCTGTCTCACAGTGTGTGTCTCACAGTGTGTGTCTCACAGTGTCTCACAGTGTCTGTCTCACATTGTCTCACAGTGTGTGTCTTACAGTGTGTGTCTCACAGTGTCTGTCTCACAGTGTGTGTCTCAGTGTCTCACAGTCTCACAGTGTGTGTCTCACAGTGTGTGTCTCACAGTGTCTGTCTCACAGTGTCTGTCTCACAGTGTCTCACTCACAGTGTCTCACAGTGTGTGTCTCACAGTGTGTGTCTCACAGTGTCTCACAGTGTCTGTCTCACATTGTCTCACAGTGTGTGTCTCACAATGTGTGTCTCACAGTGTGTGTCTCACAGTGTGTGTCTCAGTGTCTCAGTCTCACAGTGTGTGTCTCACAGTGTCTCACAGTGTCTGTCTCACAGTGTCTCACTCACAGTGTCTCACTCACAGTGTCTCACAGTGTGTGTCTCACAGTGTCTCACAGTGTCTGTCTCACAGTGTCTGTCTCACAGTGTCTCACTCACAGTGTCTCACAGTGTCTGTCTCACAGTGTCTCACTCACAGTGTCTCACAGTGCGTGTCTCACAGTGTCTCACAGTGTCTGTCTCACAGTGTCTCACAGTGTCTGTCTCACAGTGTCTGTCTCACAGTGTCTCACAGTGTGTGTCTCACAGTGTCTGTCTCACAGTGTCTCACAGTGTGTGTCTCACAGTGTGTCTCACAGTGTCTGTCTCACAGTGTGTGTCTCACAGTGTCTGTCTCACATTGTCTCACAGTGTCTGTCTCACAGTGTGTGTCTCACAGTGTCTGTCTCACAGTGTCTCACAGTGTCTGTCTCACAGTGTGTGTCTCACAGTGTCTGTCTCACATTGTCTCACAGTGTGTGTCTCACAGTGTGTGTCTCACAGTGTCTGTCTCACATTGTCTCACAGTGTGTGTCTCACAGTGTGTGTCTCACAGTGTCTGTCTCACAGTGTGTGTCTCACAGTGTCTGTCTCACATTGTCTCACAGTGTCTGTCTCACAGTGTGTGTCTCACAGTGTCTGTCTCACAGTGTCTCACAGTGTGTGTCTCACATTGTCTCACAGTGTGTGTCTCACAGTGTCTCAAATTGCAGCCTCACCCTCACTTTGCTGCTTTTCTTCAGTAGTTTACTCTAACTCGAATATATATGTCAGTCAGACAAACTCTGTAAAGTGTCCTCTGAGCGTGTGGCCATTTTCTCTGTAGTTTTGAGTTGGTTTGCAGCACATGTGAAGGTGTTTTCTCTGAGCAACATTAGCTGGAGGAGCTGGAAGAACAGGATCTGCAGCTGAGAGAGACAGGAAACACCTGCAGGAGTCCTTCACACTTTATACCTAACTTCAGTCTAGACCTATTCTAACAGACATATAACCTACAGTCACAGTGAATGTAACTGTGAGATGTCTCACTCATTCTAATACGGGTTTAAATCAGTGATGAAGGCCTCTTATTCTCTGTGATATCTGAAGGCTGCAGCAGCTTCTTTACTTCATCTGTGACTCAAACTCAATATGTTTTAAAAGCATCAGACTCTGTGCTCTTTCTCACTACTGCAGCTGACTGAAGACCTGAGCTGTGTGTGTGTGTGTGTGTTTGTGTGTGACTCTCTTTTGTTTCTCGTCTTCAGCTGCTGAGTCGAAAAGACAAGGCCACGTTTGACCGACTCGACTACCTGATGTCCAAAGAAGACAACTACAAACGTCTCAGAGATTTCATCAGCAGCCAGAGCATGGTGTCCTGCATACCTTACCTAGGTACACACACGTACACATACATGCACACACAGGGACAGCTGGTTATCTTTACCTGTGTCCTCCCTGAGTCCTCTCTCTGTGTCCTCCCTGTGTCCTCTCTGTGTCCTCTCTGTGTCCTCCCTGAGTCCTCTCTGTGTCCTCTCTGTGTTCTCCCTGTGTCCTACCTGTGTCCTCTTTGTGTCCTCCCTGTGTCCTCTTTGTGTCCTCTCTGTGTCCTCTTTGTGTCCTACCTGTGTCTTCTCTGTGTCCTCTCTGTGTCCTACCTGTGTCATCTCTGTGTCCTCTCTGTGTTCTCTGTGTCCTCTCTGTGTCCTCTCTGTGTCCTCCCTGTGTCCTCTCTGTCCTCCCTGTGTCCTCCCTGTGTCCTCTCTGTGTCCTCCCTGTGTCCTCTCTGTCCTCTCTGTGTCCTCCCTGTGTCCTCTCTGTGTCCTCCCTGTGTCCTCTCTGTGTTCTCTGTGTCCTCTCTGTGTTCTCTGTGTCCTCTCTGTGTTCTCTGTGTCCTCTCTGTGTCCTCTCTGTGTTCTCTGTGTGTCCTCCCTGTGTCCTCTCTGAGTCCTACCTGTGTCCTCTCTGTGTCCTCTCTGTGTCCTCTCTGTGTCCTCCCTGTGTCCTCTCTGTCCTCCCTGTGTCCTCTCTGAGTCCTACCTGTGTCCTCTCTAAGTCCTACCTGTGTCCTCTCTGTGTCCTCTCTGTGTCCTCCCTGTGTCCTCTCTGTCCTCCCTGTGTCCTCCCTGTGTCCTCTCTGTGTCCTCCCTGTGTCCTCTCTGTCCTCTCTGTGTCCTCCCTGTGTCCTCTCTGTGTTCTCTGTGTCCTCTCTGTGTTCTCTGTGTCCTCTCTGTGTCCTCTGTGTGTCCTCCCTGTGTCCTCTCTGTGTTCTCTGTGTCCTCTCTGTGTCCTCTGTGTGTCCTCCCTGTGTCCTCTCTGTGTTCTCTGTGTCCTCTCTGTGTCCTCTCTGTGTCCTCTCTGTGTTCTCTGTGTGTCCTCTCTGTGTCCTCTCTGAGTCCTACCTGTGTCCTCTCTGTGTCCTCTCTGTGTCCTCCCTGTGTCCTCTCTGTCCTCCCTGTGTCCTCCCTGTGTCCTCTCTGTGTCCTCTCTGTGTTCTCTGTGTCCTCTCTGTGTCCTCTCTGTGTCCTCCCTGTGTCCTCTCTGTCCTCCCTGTGTCCTCCCTGTGTCCTCTCTGTGTCCTCCCTGTGTCCTCTCTGTCCTCTCTGTGTCCTCCCTGTGTCCTCTCTGTGTTCTCTGTGTCCTCCCTGTGTCCTCTGTGTTCTCTGTGTGTCCTCCCTGTGTCCTCTCTGAGTCCTCCCTGTGTCTTCTGTGTCCTCTCTGTGTCCTCTCTGTGTCCTCCCTGTGTCCTACCTTTGTCTTCTCTGTGTCCTCTCTGTGTCCTCTCTGTGTTCTCTGTGTCCTCTCTGTGTTCTCTCTGTGTCCTCTCTGTGTCCTCTCTGTGTGTCCTCCCTGTGTCCTCCCTGTGTCCTACCTGTGTCCTCTCTGTGTCCTCTCTGTGTCCTCTCTGTGTTCTCTGTGTGTCCTCCCTGTGTCCTCTCTGAGTCCTACCTGTGTCTTCTCTGTGTCCTCTCTGTGTCCTCTCTGTGTCCTCCCTGTGTCCTACCTTTGTCTTCTCTGTGTCCACTCTGTGTCCTCTCTGTGTCCTACCTGTGTCCTCTGTGTCCTACCTGTGTCCTCTCTGTGTCCTCTCTGTGTCCTCTGTGTCCTACCTGTGTCCTACCTCTGTCCTCCCTGTGTCCTACCTGTGTCCTCTCTGTGTCCTCTCTGTGTTCTCTGTGTTCTCTGTGTCCTCTCTGTGTCCTCTCTGTGTGTCCTCCCTGTGTCCTCTCTGAGTCCTACCTGTGTCTTCTCTGTGTCTTCTCTGTGTCCACTCTGTGTCCTCTCTGTGTCCTACCTGTGTCCTCTCTGTGTCCTCTCTGTGTTCTCTGTGTGTCCTCCCTGTGTCCTCTCTGTGTCCTCTCTGTGTCCTCTCTGTGTTCTCTGTATGTCCTCCCTATGTCCTCTCTGAGTCCTACCTGTGTCTCTCTGTGTCCTCTCTGTGTTCTCTGTGTGTCCTCCCTATGTCCTCTCTGAGTCCTACCTGTGTCTCTCTGTGTCCTCTCTGAGTCTTCTCTGTGTCTTCTCTGTGTCTTCTCTGTGTCCTCTCTGTGTCCTCTGTGTCCTCTCTGTGTCCTCTCTGTGTTCTCTGTGTGTCCTCCCTGTGTCCTCTCTGAGTCCTACCTGTGTCCTCTCTGTGTCCTCTCTGTGTGTCCTCCCTGTGTCCTCTCTGTGTTCCCTCTGTCCTCTCTGTGTCCTCTCTGTATCCTCCCTGTGTCCTACTTGTGTTCTCTGTGTCCTCTCTGTGTCCTCCCTGTGTCCTCTCTGGGTCCTCTCTGTGTTCTCTGTGTCCTCCCTGTGTCCTACCTGTGTTCCCTATGTCCTACCTGTGTCCTCTCTGTGTCCTCTGTGTCCTACCTGTGTCCTACCTCTGTCCTCCCTGTGTCCTACCTGTGTCCTCTCTGTGTCCTCTCTGTGTTCTCTGTGTTCTCTGTGTCCTCTCTGTGTCCTCTCTGTGTGTCCTCCCTGTGTCCTCTCTGAGTCCTACCTGTGTCTTCTCTGTGTCTTCTCTGTGTCCACTCTGTGTCCTCTCTGTGTCCTACCTGTGTCCTCTCTGTGTCCTCTCTGTGTCCTCTCTGTGTTCTCTGTGTGTCCTCCCTGTGTCCTCTCTGAGTCTTCTCTGTGTCTTCTCTGTGTCCTCTCTGTGTCCTCTCTGTGTCCTCTCTGTGTTCTCTGTGTGTCCTCCCTATGTCCTCTCTGAGTCCTACCTGTGTCTCTCTGTGTCCTCTCTGTGTTCTCTGTGTGTCCTCCCTATGTCCTCTCTGAGTCCTACCTGTGTCTCTCTGTGTCCTCTCTGAGTCTTCTCTGTGTCTTCTCTGTGTCCTCTCTGTGTCCTCTCTGTGTCCTCCCTGTTTCCTACCTTTGTCTTCTCTGTGTCCTCTCTGTGTCCTCTCTGTGTTCTCTGTGTCCTCTCTGTGTCCTCTCTGTGTTCTCTGTGTGTCCTCCCTGTGTCCTCTCTGAGTCCTACCTGTGTCCTCTCTGTGTCCTCTCTGTGTGTCCTCCCTGTGTCCTCTCTGTGTTCCCTCTGTCCTCTCTGTGTCCTCTCTGTATCCTCCCTGTGTCCTACTTGTGTTCTCTGTGTCCTCTTTGTGTCCTCCCTGTGTCCTCTCTGGGTCCTCTCTGTGTTCTCTGTGTCCTCCCTGTGTCCTACCTGTGTTCTCTGTGTCCTCCCTGTGTCCTCCCTGTGTCCTCTCTGTGTCCTCTCTGTGTTCTCTGTGTCCTCCCTGTGTTCTCTGTGTCCTCCCTGTGTCCTCTCTGTGTCCTCTCTGTGTCCTCCCTGTGTCCTCTCTGTGTCCTCTCTGTGTTCTCTGTGTCCTCCCTGTGTCCTCCCTGTGTCCTCTCTGTGTCCTCTCTGTGTACTCCCTGTGTCCTAGTCTGTGTGACACACAGCCTAACCTGCAGCTGTTCATTCAGAGTGTTACTAAATCATCAGGTGTGTGTGCTTCAGAGAGGAGGAGAGTCTGAGGTAACAATATGATGAACTCTGAGGTTCTGAGCAGGCCGTCCTGCTGTCCTGTGGCTCTGCACAGATGTCACACTGAAGCCTCAGATGGAAACTGTGTGATGCAACACAATCGTGCGTTTGGTTTCTTGCTGCTGTTTGTTCCTGTTTGTTCCTCTTGGGTCTCCATGAGGGTTTAATCTCAGAGCTGCTGATTCAGACGCTTGCAGCAAACAGAGTCTGTTTGTCATTAAAGAAACGTTTCTCCATCACGTGAGTGCAGACAGAAACAGAGCTGCTGCTGCTGAGGAGGAAAGACTGTGTGTGTGTGTGTGTGTTAGTGTGTTTCCTCACAGTCTGCCCATCGTTTGTGTGTGTGTGTGTGTGTGTGTGTGTGTGTGTGTGTGTTTGTGTGTTTGTGTGTTTCCTCACAGTCTGCCCGTCGTCAGCAGCGGCGTGATGAGGCTGCGTGATGCCGGCTGTGTTTTCTGCTCGTCTTTGTTTAAACACTGAGCTCGTCACTTTATACAGCTCTACCTCTACATGTATAAGAGCTGAACAACAACACCTTTTGACTCTTGCGCTCCTGATGACAGCGCAAACACACACACACACACACACACACACACAGCTGCAGCCTGTGAGCTCTTTAAACACAGCTGTGACTGTTCAGTGAGCAGTGACACAAGGACCCTGCTGTAGACCAGACACACAGCAGAGGGCTAATGCTACCTGCGCGTATGTGTGGGTGTGTGTAAAGACACAATCTGAGGTGATAACAGAGCTTCTGCGTATTTTCCACACTGATGTTCTGTGTGACTGTGGGACCTTTGACCTGCTGTTAGGCTCTGCAGACAACCCCCCCCGCCCCCCCCCACAGGGCGAGTCTGTTACACCCTCACATCAGATACTTCCTGTTCTTCAGCCAATCAAGAGAGACAAAGAGCCCACAGACAAACACACTCACACTGCAACAGAACACACTCACACACATGCGCACACACACTGAAACACTTGCAGCACACACATCATCATCTCCATCAGTGAGAACATGGATGTGCTATTGTCACAGTCTGCTGTGGAGTGTTTATATACATATATATATATATATATATGCATACATATATGTATATACTGTATGTATATATACACTAAACAAAAATATAAACGCAACACTTTTGTTTTTGCTCCCATTTTTCATGAGCTGAACTCAAAGATCAAAGACTTTTTCTATGAACACAAAATCTAAATCTGTGTTAGTGAGTACTCCTCCTTTGATAATCCATCCACCTCACAGGTGTGGCATATCAAGACGCTGATTAGACAGCATGATTATTGCACAGGTGTGCCTTAGGCTGGCCACAATAAAAGGCCACTCTAAAATGTGCAGTTTTACTGTATTGGGGGGGTCCGGGGGGGTCAGAAAACCAGTCCGTATCTGGTGTGACCACCATTTGCCTCACGCAGTGCAACACATCTCCTTCACATAGAGTTGATCAGGTTGTTGATTGTGGCCTATGGGATGTTGGTCCACTCCTCTTCACTGGCTGCCAAGCTGCTGGATGTTGGCAGGAACTGGAACATGTTGTCGTACACGCCGATCCAGAGCATCCCAAACATGCTCAGTGGGTGACATGTCCGGTGAGTATGCTGGCCATGCAAGAACTGGGATGTTTTCAGCTTCCAGGTATTGTGTACAGATCCTTGCAACATGGGGCCGTGCATTATCATGCTGCAACATGAGGTGATGGTCGTGGATGAATGGCACAACAATGGGTCTCAGGATCTCGTCACGGTATCTCATCAATAAAATGCACCTGTGTTCGTCGTCCATAACATACGCCTGCCCATACCATAACCCCACCGCCACCATGGGCCACTCGATTCACAACGCTGACATCAGCAAACTGCTCACTCACACAACACCATACACGCTGTCTGCCATCTGCCCTGTACAGTGAAACCCGGGATTCATCCGTGAAGAGAACACCTCTCCAAAGTGCCAGACGCCATCGAATGTGAGCATTTGCCCACTCAAGTCGTTAACGACGACGAACTGCAGTCAGGTCGAGACCCCGATGAGGACGACGAGCATGCAGATGAGCTTCCCTGAGACGGTTTCTGACAGTTTGTGCAGAAATTCTTTGGTTATGCAAAACAATTGTTGCAGCAGCTGTCTGGGTGGATGGTCTCAGACGATCTTGGAGGTGAAGGTGCTGGATGTGGAGGTCCTGGGCTGGTGTGGTTACACGTGGTCTGCGGTTGTGAGGTCGGTTGGATGTACTGCCAAATTCTCTGAAACGCCTTTGGAGACGGCTTATGGTAGAGAAATGAACATTCAATTCACAAGCAACAGCTCTGGTGGACATTCCTGCAGTCAGCATGCCGACTGCACGCTCCCTCAAAACTTGCGACCTCGGTGGCATTGTGCTGTGTGATAAAACTGCACATTTTAGAGTGGCCTTTTATTGTGGCCAGCCTAAGGCACGGCTGTACAATAATCATGCTGTCCAATCAGCATCTTGATATGCCACACCTGTGAGGTGGATGGATTATCAAAGCAGAAGTGAAAAATGGGAGCAAAAACAAAAGTTTGTTCAGTGTAAATATATATACTGTTTATGTTACTGGGTTTACTGGTCATTCTTACGACGTTCACATTAACGTTAACTATTATCACATTAATGTGAACGATTATCACATTCATGTGAACGATTATCACATTAATATTAACTATTATCACATTCATGTGAACGATTATCACATTCATATTAACTATTATCACATTAATGTGAACGATTATCACATTCATGTGAACGACATTCACATTAATATTAACTATTATCACAATGTGAACGACGTTCACATTAATGTGAACGTCGTTCACATTGACGTGAACTATTATCACATTGATGTGAACGATTATCACATTCATGTGAACGACATTCACATTAATATTAGCTATTATCACAATGTGAACGACGTTCACATTAATATTAACGATTATCACATTAATATTAACTATTATCACATTAATGTGAACGACGTTCACATTAACGTTAACTATTATCACATTCATGTGAACGACATTCACATTCATGTGAACGACATTCACATTCATGTGAACGACGTTCACATTAATGGTAACAATGAGAGGAGCTGACAAACGTGATGCTGAACTTGTTATTCAGCTGATGAAGAGGAAATGTTTGTCTGAAGTGATGAAGTGCAGACGGAGTGAGAAACATGCCGACAGTCTGTGAACAGTACATGTACATGTCTGACTCTAAGCCTGGATCCCTATGTGCACATCTGTTAGCTGAACCTGTTGGCTCTGTGTGTGTGTGTGTGTGTGTGTGTGTGTGTGTGTGTGTGTGTGTGTGTGTGTGTGTGTGTGTGTGTGTGTGTGTGTGTGTATGCGCGCGTTTTTGCTTGTGTGTGAGTCCGTGTGTACATGTGCATGCGTGTGCGTGCCTGTGTTGACCGTCAGTCCCTCAGAGGCAGGCGTCGGAGAGCAGCCATCATTCACAGATCTGTGTTTGTGTTTCAGGAAAGAGAAGCTCAGTTTATGTGGAAGGAATGTTCTTCTGTCGGCCTCACCTTCATCATCCTGTCTGTCTGTCTCACCTTCATCCTGTCTGTCTCTCTGTCTGCATGGTTATTTCATGTAGTCTGACTTCTTCCACAGCAGCATCATCAAACATCCTCTCTGTTATCTGTTCTCTGTATCTGTCCTGATGACGTCCAATCAGCTCTGAGTTTCAGTACTTTAAATTTAGATTCATGTGATTTGAATGTTTCTGTCTGTGTTCAAACTTCATGTTTCTCTTCTTTAATCCCACTGGCCGTCAGCGCTCCACAGCTGCTGGTCCACTGACATCAAGTAGGGGTGGGCGGTAAACCTGTTTCACACCTTCACTGGTGTCACAGGATAAACTCAAACATTTGGTTTTCCATAACTTATCTACAGGAAAACTACGTTTGATTTCCCATAGTGCATCTCTTCCGCAGAGCACACTGAAGTCGCTGAACCAAGTGTGGTAAAAGTGGATTTTTGTTTTGGATAATTAGAAAATAGACTTCCCAGAACTCCCAAATAATATGAAGTATAATTGTTAATTGTTCAAATGTACATGAAAACATTGATTGATGTGTTCTCTTATATTAACAATAGAGCAAAAAGAGCTAGACTCATGTTTTGAGCAGAATACCTTTTCATTTTGTAATACCACAATATAATACAGACACCGCCAAGAGGAAAAGAAATACTGTGATATCAATTTTAGGTCATATCGCCCACCCCTGCTATCAACCTTTATAAAAGACCCAGACATGGAAACAAATCAACACGGTGATACAGATTTTAAGTCTTACGGCCCAGCACTAACATCAGGTATCATGTACACAGCTGGAGGCTCAGACAGTGTCTCACTGAGTGTGAAGCTGACACAGTTCATGTTTATAAAAGAGTTTAATTTCACTTGATGGACACAGGAAGTGTGTGTGTGGGTGTGTGGGGGGGATACAACATACTAAGCCTATATGACATGATATATACTATAAATACACTGATAAATAACAAAGACTGGCAGAGTGGAAACACTGAACATTTGGCCTGAGTAGAATCACACCTTAAATTACCTTCACAGATAAATCCAAAGATATTTACACACCTCAGCTCAGCCTCATGCACCTACTTCTCTTTGTTTCACCATAGACTGTATATAGGAAGTGGACGTGATATTGTTTGTCACCATGTTGGTTTTCAGGAGCCAGAAGTGACCATATTTGGATGGGAGGTGGATCGTCTCTATTCTTATTGACAGGTCGGCATCGTCGTGTCAATCACAGGTAGCCCCGCCCTAACCCCTCCCCTCTTCCTGGTCTGTGTGACTCTCAATGGGAGCATCAGTGACTACATGAACATCATGCTGTGTTGAAGGAGACTTGAAACTAGAGACTGAGACCATAAACTCATTAGGAACATGTTTACTGAGGGAATACATCAGGAGAGGAGGAGGAGCATGTTCTCATAGACTTCTATAAGCTCACACTTCTTTTACAACCAGGGGAGTGGCCCCCTGCTGGACGTTAGAGAGAATGATCTGTAATGCACTTCAGCATTGATTTACTCGTGAAACAGAGGATACGTCCACTTCTTATACACAGTCTGTGTCATCCGAATGAAAGACCAGCAGACAGAAGGTCACCTGCAGGGTCGAACTGGAAACAACTTTAAACCACATCATCATGCTACGACAGTCAAACAGCCCAGTACACCCAGTTCACCCAGTATACCCAGTACTCTCCGGTATCAATAGTCACTATTAGCTGCTCAGAAGAAATGTCATATCTTCCCTTTATTACATACATACAGAGTAAGGAAGGACACAGAGGGGGAACTTTAGGACCATTACTGGTCAGACTGCGAGGAGGAGGAGGAGGAGGAGGAGGAGGAGGAGGAGGGGGAGGAGGGGGAGGAGGAGGAGGAGGAGGGGGACGAGGACGAGGTGGAGGAGTCACTGTTTCATCTCAGAGTCACTGTGGGAGTTATCCACCACACAGACTGTAGAGTCCTTATTGTCCGGCCTTGAGCTCTGCCATCGCTCCTTCTTGTTAAAGGCCCTGAAGGTCCTGGTTCAGCCGGTACTACATCTGTTTATGGGTGGTAAGAGAGGAAGGAAACGAGGAGCATCTGAAGGATCCTCAGTCTGAGGAATCAGTCGATGGGTCGGATCATCAGCCGGACCGACTTCAGGGAGTAGAAACCTCCTCCGTACTCGGCCCAGAAGATCCCGTCCTGAAACTTACTGCGGTAAACGCCCCCGCTGTACCAAACCCCGTTCAGGTTGGTCTGTCCGCACGCGTTGTACCACCAGCCACCTTTATGGAAGTGAGCGCAGTTACCTGAGAGAGGAAGACATCATCAGAGACGGGATAAAACGAAGAAGGAGTATTACTCAACTACTGATATAAGAAATAAAGAAGCATTCAGGGCTCATCCCCCCACCTACCAGAGAAAGCATCCTTGTCACGGTCCAGCGTGGTGAACTGTTTTCCGTTGTGGCTGCTGAACGAGTCGCCGGCGTTGCCCTGGTAGGTCCCGAGTCTGAGCCGGTATCCTTCGCTCTCAGACTCCAGGCGGAAGCTGCTGTACTCAGCGTACACCTTCTTGCCCGTCCAGTCCTCCAGCTCCACCATCAGCTTATAGTCACCCTGTTTCCCCAGGTTGTAGATGTTGTCCAGCCCGAGCCAGTGCTCGCCATTTATGTTCCCGAATCCTCTCTGCAGGAAACGAGTGTAATCTGTTATTTATCTGCCGCTGTGGTCAAACATCAGAACAACTGTGTGAAGCATTAATCTGAGTCTGTCATCACTGTGGGTTGGCTAACTTCTTCTTCTGTGGTCAGTGAAGTCGTGTCCAACAAACACAAACAGGGAAGCAGAGTGAGCTTGAGAATAGTCTCTGCAGAGAGTAGACGAGTGAAATTAATCAAATCTGCTCAGTGAGACGATCATGAGTGAAGCTTGAGATCTGCTGTTTCTCACTCGAGATGAATTAGCAGGTGTGCTAATGAGCTGATGCAGAGCTGCAGACTCGTGTGTTCCTGGTTCAAACAGAAGTAATGGATTTCCAACTCTAATTTAATGCCATGGAAACTCTTGCATGGTCGTATTTTTTTTTTAAGCAGTGATGTTTGTCAGGCTGTGAATCCATCGTCTTCTGGATGTCACGAATCTGAGTTAAACCCTGGATCATGTCTCAGAGGCTGACACATGAAGAGGATGAAGGGATCGTTTGTATTCGAGCTGTACTTGCCTCTCAGATCTCTGATTGTGTGTCTGCTGGAGTTCCCTGTTTACACTGATGGAGAGCTTTCTGAGTGAACCCAACGTGAACTTCCAGATCAAATCTGTGCTTACTCTGCTCTCCCATGGTTAAAGTTGTCTGTATGTTTTGTGGTGCTTTGTTATGAACCATTTAAACTCTCGCAGCGGGTGGATTTGATTGTAACTCAGCCCTTTGCTGCACGTCGTCCCCTTCGATGGTCTTCCCTGCTCTTACCTTGTAGTTCTCCCAGTTCCTGAAGAAGTTGACTGATCCGTCTCTCCTCCTCTGTAACACCGTCCACCCTCCGTTGTCGAGGCCGTGTTCACACCAGGCCTGGATCAGCTGATCGCTGCCGTCTGTCTTCAGCAGGTACATCCCGCTGGTGGTGTGTCCGGTCTGTCGCACCTGGAAACAGTCCCTGAAGGGACCTGGGGCGGGGGGGGGGGGGGTTATTTTCTCTGATTTATAATCTTATAGAAATCCATATTGCAGTTTCTCCGCTGTCCAAACCCACCCTCAGTTTATAATATATATTTTATTGATGTTCTTCACTATGTCATGATGTTTAAAGTTGTGTGCTGTATAACTTACAGCTCAGAGCATATCTCTCTGTTCTCACTGACTGTAGAGTCCTAACAGATTCATCCTTTTACTGAGTCTCTTTTATCCGCCTGAACAAACTAAACCATGAAATGCCTTTTTTTAATCTCGTATGTAAAAGTAATTTCCATCAGAGGCAGAGTGGGGGGGCTGTTAGACCCCCTGTTTGAGGAATGAATCATTCAGTGGAAACCGTCTCAGACCGTCCAAACATCCTTCAGCCTGACGTCAAACAACAAGAGCTTAAATCTGAACGTTCACTTGGATTTATCCTCAGAGCCACGTGGCACTGACCAGCTTCTTTCCTCCTTTGTCCCCGTGTCTGCATGTATAAACCAGTATGAACACCAGCATTGTGCGGGGCCCTTCGGGGCCTAAAGGTCCATGAAAGATAGAATCAGAGACCCAGCACAGACACCTGGACCTCTGCAGCTGCTTTTATTTGTCTAGTCGTGATCCGTCTTCATCAGAGCTGTCAGTGACGGCCTCTTCTTTCTCTCTGTCACTGTCATATCAGTTTCTCTGGACAGAACTTTGAGTGCTGAAGGTTTAAAATAAATAGGGTCATTGCATCATGGCTGTTAAAAAATGGCTCAAACAGACCAAACTGTGCTCAGCTGCTGTTGTGTAGTTAATATGAATAAAGAGAGTGCATGGCTGATGTTTTACCTGCTTTTAATTTATCCTTGTAACCTTAATGAAACAGATTATAAAGGTACATCTGATCCATCACAGAGAAGTCCTCCTGATCACTGTCAGCATGTTTCATGGAGACGAGATGCTGTCCTGATTAAGCACTGTGGATGAAGCCTGTTTGTCATCTACTAATGTCGCCTGACATTTAACCTTCTATACTCCCACAGTCTCTTTTCTTCTTCTGTGGTATTTCTCTCCGTCTCCCCTCTGCTCTCTGAGCCTGAAACATCATCCTGGCCTGTGCTTACACTGGGGTGAAAGTCACTCTAAAGCCCTACAGAAAATCTGACACTGCCCTGCTTTCTATCATTTGATTTGTGATGACATGGCTGCGACCGTGCTCTAATGTGTTGATGATGCCATGATGTTGATTTAGAGAGATATGAACTGTAACTGAGCTTAGATATCTGATATAATATAATGACTCCCCTGACAGTATTAGTTCTTCTGTTATTCCTTTTTGTCTGAGAGATGTGATGAATGATTGCCTCCATTTCACCATCTGGTTGTGTAACTCCTGTCAGCTTTCCCTGCCTCAGTCTGATCTCCAGTCATGATACAACAGTTCTAACTAGGAGCCATTTCCAAGTAGCATCTTGCTGTTAAATTGCTTTCACATTGGAGATTATGTTTCTCACATGTCTCAGTGAGTCCATCTCTGAGAAAATCACAGTCTAAACTACCTGAGAGGATTTTTTTGTCCACGATTCTGAGACTCGAAGGACTCGTCCATCAGGTGTTTAAATAAAACCACTTTGCCTTTTATTTCTCTCAAAGACTGGATGTGAATCTTATTAAACCCTTTCAAGTAGATATATTTTCTTTTTTCTTCCAAGTCTTTTTAATGTTGTTCGAGGAGATCTAATCCACATCCTGCTAATTTACTACATATGCTCAGAGCTGTGCAGCCAACACAAGCGGCCAAGTGGGAATCAGAGGAATGTATGACTTCACTGGCTCTGCTGCATGCCAGAGAGCCAGCCCTGCCTCAGTTAAACCCACAGTGGTCCGAGGTAATTGTTCTTTAGTAGTCGTGAACAGAATTAATGAGGACAATTACTCAAAGCATTTGTCTTTGCTCACCTTCCTCCTCCTCATCTCTTTGGGCCCCTGTTAGTTTAACCGTCTCAGTCTATTTAAAATGGGTACGTACCATCAGAGGTCAGTGTTCCCTGCGGAGGAGGGTTGATCCCGTATGGGCTCGTAGTTGGGGCGTCCATGCGAGATCCTCTGGGGAAGGCCCGGTTGTTGTTGTCCCGCTGTATCTCGTTGGTGAACCGGTTGTTAACAGGTAAGTTCTGTGGCACTACCTGGACCAGCGGGGGGACCACGGGCAGCTCGCTGCGTCCCAGAGTCCTCAGACACTGCTCCTCTAGTGCAGAGATCAGAATGGACTGGTTGTTAACCACCCCGGCCATCGTGGCGAAGCGACCCTCCAGCTCCCTGTACCTGGAAGCCAGTCGCATCATCTCGGAGGTCACGTTGAGGACACGGTTCTCCAGCTGGGCCAGCTCCAGAGAGTTGTCTCTCTTCCTGATGATCTCATGCAGCAGCTGCATGTAGAGCTGGGTCACCCTGGAGTTCATGTTCCTGCTCTCTTTCCGCAAAAGCTTCATCTCATTCACCAGGTTACCGTCCACATCCACCACCAGCTGCAGCGTCTCAATCTCACGGCGCTGCTTATTTAGCACCTCCCGCACATCTGCAATGTCCATACGGGTCACTCTGTCCTTGTCGGGCTCCGGGCCTGTGGTGCTGGCACAGATGGGACCTGGTGACAGATGTGAGTTATTCATCAGATTACCAAGAAGCTATTTGGACTTTTTCCAAAGCAAGACAGACATGATGGATTATTTTATCTCAAAAAGAGTTACAACCTGTGATCCTCTGCTCAGGTACCAGGAAGGTGTAGGAACACTTTTTAGCATCAGGGTTGAAGGGGGCTCTCTTGCTCCTGTGCAGAGAAGCCCCTGTGGTCCTCCAGGCCTCCCTGGAGCTCCTGCAGGAACTTTCTGCCCACAGGCAGACAGAGAGCAGAGCACACAGGCTCCACATCAGCCCCTGCATCGCTGCTGGCTGGTTTGGTGGATAGATGGACGGTTACTGGTGGTCCCTCTGAGTCCCCCCAGGCCTGCCTGTAGGAAAACAAGACCTCTGAAACAAACATGTCTTTCTGTACAAAGGCTAACAAAGAGTAGGGTGGTGTTGATTGTGTATTGCTCCAGAGGAAATGGCTGCCAGAACATTTAAACAGAAAGGGTTTTGACACATTTTCAGATATCCACAGACACTCAGTGTGTTCAGGAAGCTGTCAGCTCTCTGTGTTGATTGTGTGGAAAGATTGAATGAGAGAAACATTTGCTGTGTAGCCCAGAGGACCAGGTCTGCTTTCTGTCTCAGTTAGTTCTCCTGCTGACAGACACAACATTTTTCTGAGGTCCTGCTGCCCTTCCCCCCATTAAAAGATAACAGCTACGTAACTGCTGGTTGTGCTTCATCTTTCACACCTGCCCTTACTCTTTATCTTCCTCATACTAGGAATGAAAGTAATCTGTCCCATTCTCTTATCTCCACAGTATGTACTGTATTTTTTCATCATGTTGGCTCATGGGCCTTCCTTTGTTTCTTTCCCCCCTAACAAACCAAAGACTGTCCAGATCTGTAGTGATTAGTGGCTGGTTAGTTTGAATGTAAACAACAGTTATGAGCGTTGTTAGAAGTGTGAAGCTTTTTTATTTCAACACGAAGTAAAAAACTCTTTGGACGTGTTGCTTCACTCTTTTGTTCAGTTCCTTCATTGGCGTCAGTGTGCAAAGTGACATAAGAGTCAGTTTTAATGAGTGTTATGAGTAATGTTCACACTTGTTTGGAAGCAGTGGAGATGCAAACTGAAAGCACTTCAGGAACTCTTAGCCTGTAAGTCTCCTTATGTTCTCATCCTTTGGTCCCGTCACCCTGTCAGAGATCTGACAGTCTGCGCAGAGTTTCTTTCTTATCCCTGATGGTTTTAATTTCTCTTCCTCAGCAGTGGTCCGTGGTCTGGTCTGTGCAGGGCAGAGCCGGTCTAGCCCTCCTTATCCACTGCATAACGTCTTAGTCATTCTTTACTCAGAGTCACATCGTTAAGTCCTGCCCCCACCCTGAAACTCAGCCCCTGTGTGTCTCCGTGTGACGTTATTGTGGTTCTGCAGGAATTCTGGCTGTTGTGTCTTTTGGAACAGGGCTGAGGGGGGACGAATTACATCTGGTGTGTGTGCTCGCTCTCTGTGTGTGCGTGATGGTCCAGAGACATTTTTCATTTTCATGCTGCCATGTTTTTACGTAACCAGGTTCTT
>NW_027211715.1:362500-387500 GCF_022749685.1 Semicossyphus pulcher
GAGTTTTTCCTCCTGTGTGATGTCACTTCCTGTCTCCTGTGTTTCAGGGATGTACCTGTCTGACCTTACCTACATCGACTCCGCCTACCCCTCAACAGGAAGCATCCTGGAGAGCGAGCAGAGATCAAACCTGATGAACAACATCCTCAGGATCATATCGGACCTGCAGAGGTCCTGTACCTATGGTGGGTTCACACACACACACACACACACACACACACACACACACACACACACAGTGTGTGCTTCAGTGACCTGTGATCACATGACCTCATATTTACCCCCCTCTCTGTCAGAAATCCCTGTGCTGCCTCATATTCAGAAGTATCTGAACTCGGTCAGATACATCGAAGAGCTGCAGAAGTTTGTGGAGGACGATAATTACAGGTAAGAACAGACAGGTGGACTTCCTGTCAGAGTGTTTATATCCCGTGTGAGGTGTTGTTGTTTGCTGCTCTGTGTTTCTGTGCTTGTAATAAAGAGGTATGACTCACAGAGGATGAGTGAACACCTGTTGTTTCTCTGTTCTGTGCTCAGGTTGTCTCAGAGGATCGAGCCTGGCACCAGCACACCTCGAGCCAACGCCTCCAAAGAAGACTTGGCAGGTGAGCTCATGGTACGGGCAATTCTGCTTCTCTTTTCTTGTTCCTGCAGGTGTGTGAACTGTCCGCCTTCTCTCTCCTCCTCCTCTCTCTCCTGCAGGTCAGGAGGCGTCAGCGTCTCCTCTCTGCATTAGGAAATGTGCCGTTGCAGCAGCAGAAGGATCCAAAGTCCCAGCCACGCCCCCCTCCCCCCGCAACCTGCTGCCATATGGACACAGGAAGTGCCACAGCCTGGGCTACAAGTCAGTCACACTGTTTATATGATCTATTATACACATTAGACGTTTATACATACATTATTATATACATACATTACACATACATCATTATATACTATTACACATAGGTCATATATATAGATTGAACATGCATCATTATATACATATATTACACATACATCATTATATACATATATACATATATAAATTACACATGCATCATGATATACATATATTACACATACATCATTATATACATATATAAATTACACATGCATCATTATGTACATATATTACACATATGTCATTATATACATATATTACACATATGTCATTATATACATATATTACACATGCATCATTATATACATATATTACACATATGTCATTATATACATATATTACACATGCATCATTATATACATATATTACACATATGTCATTATATACATATATTACACATGCATCATTATATACATATATTACACATATATTACACATGCATCATTATATACATATATTACACATGTCATTATATACATATATTACACATGCATCATCTTATACAATATATCAGAGATACATCAGTATCTGACAGTGACTAACAGTGTTTATCCTCCTTCTCCGTCTCTCTCTCCTTCTACCCCGTCCCCCCCCACCCCCACTCTCTCAGTTTCATCCATAAGATGAACACGGTGGAGTTTAAGAGTGCGACCTTCCCTAACGCCGGCTCTCGCCACCTGCTGGACGACAGCGTGATGGAGAGTCACAGCCCCAGCAGAGGACAGGTGGAGAGCTCCACGCTGTCCAGCGGCATTTCACTCGGTGAGACCAATGACTGTATAAAGATAGACGACACATCTCCACCTGCTCCCATTGTACGAAATTGAAGCCAAAATAGCCCTGTGACGGGCGCTGCCATCTTGTTATGGTGACATTATTTGGAGCCAGAGCTGTGTCATAGAGATCAGTGGGTGGAGCCGCCATAGCCACTTCCACCAACCAAAACACACCTTTACCTTGTGTCCTTGGCGTGTTGGAGCCCTCAGGTGTCCTTGGCGTGTTGGAGCCCTCAGTCTGCAGCAGAACAGCTTCTCGTGTCGGTCTGAAGCAGATATTCACGCTGATGGAAAGTTCAATGACTGTAGTGTTAGTGTTAGTTACGTCTCCTCTCGCCGTTCCTCCTCTACTCTGCTACTCGGGAACAGAACGCTGCAGGAGCCCCATTTGTCCACAGAGCTGTCAATCATGAGGCCACACCCCCTTTTTATAGCATCAAATAACTAATTCAAAGTAAACTAGTCAGAAAAATAAACACTTGGACATAAATCAGCAGGATAAGAACTAACTATAATGACAGAAACCATGTTTGAGAAAAATGTATTTGACGTGTATTTTGATTTTATAGTTTGACTCATGTCCCATCTGTTAACATGGAGGAGGCGGGCTTTATGAGCTATACTGCAGCCAGTCAGCAGGGGGCGATAGAGAGGGTTTGGCTTCACTTTAGGGAGCTGTCATGTCATCCATCTTTTTATACAATCTATGGGTAAGATACACACACCATACACTGTGTGTGTGTGTGTGTGTGTTTTTGATCATTTATTGATTCATTGATTGATGATTTAAATCTGTATTTAACAAAGTAACAATGTTTGTTGTATATCTTTATTTAAACATTAATTTAAACCTTTATTTCAACATTAATTTAAACCTTTATTTAGACCTTTATTTAACCAGTAATTCAATCATTAAAGGGTCTATATGTAACTTTCAGGAAATCCTCATTCCTAGCGACACGGATAGCCGTGAGGGAACTGCAGTCAACCTTCTTGTACGTGCTCATGTGGACACCCGCACACATGAACGAGCATCCGGGGTTTTTTGCTGAAGACACACGAAACTGAGCATGCTCAGTCTCTGATCTCACCGGCTCTGTTTACTTTTCACTGACGTGAAGTGTTCATTGGCCGCATCATCATCAGCAACACTGTTTGTCATCATACCTCACTTAGCATCATGTTAGGTGGCCAAGTGATTTGACAAGCTAGACTGACAACACTGACATACACACTCGGATAGTATTTTGGTTGTCATAATGTTATGAAGGGTTAGCCAACTAGCTCTAACATAACTACACTGCATGGATCTGGCATTGTGCTTCGTATCCAAACGACAAAGTACAAAGCAGCCAGATCAGCCGCGGGAGTCTGCGTGAGTTAGCTGATGTTATCTACTCGACTGAGTAACCCTAACCCTAACCCTACTCGACTAACGGTGTTTTGCTATGTTGAGTAACGGGCAAATTGTCTGCGATAGCAGACAAGCTAACGGTAGCTTGTTTGCTAATGGTAGCTTGTTGCCAGCTTACAGCTGGCTGGCTAACCTTGGCCTGCCAGATAAATGCAACAATATTGGCTAATAGAAAACAATCGGTAGTTATACACATTTGCTTTGTTCTGTACATAATTTACTGTTGGCCAAAATCAACACTGTTTGTCATGTTAGCTGGCGAAGTTATTTGTCAAGCCAGATAACTGACATACACACTCGGATAGTATTTTGGTAGTCATAACGTTAGCGAGCATGCATACAGCAAATAACGCCGGCGAACCAGCAAATCATCACAAGCATCAGCGAACATCAGCCATGCAGGGCAGGGCGGCTGGAGAGAGCTGGGATGAAGCTCTTGTGCTGTGAGAGATAGCTGCACCCGGGTTTTGTTTCTATGACAACAATACGTTTTACTTCCTACAGAGCTAACAACAAGCTTACAATGCGTAGAAAGAAAGCCAGTCGTCGGTCTGTTTTGATCCCATGATTCACATGCCCTGCCGATGTTGACTCCAGTTTTCCCCCTGACGTCGGTCACTTCCTGTTTGGTCAGACGGGCTTCACTAGATACAACTTTTTTTTTAATTCTTGTGTGCAGTTTGTGTTGGTGTTGTTGTGGGTGCTGTCGTTTGTTGGCATCCGTCTCCATTTCACAGCCTGCGTTGTCTCGTGTTGCACACTGTTGACTGTAGTGGTGCTGAATGAGCTCTCGGCAGAGGTACTCGCTAATGCGCAGATACGTCACATCCTCTTGTTTCCCAGAAAAACCGTCCCGAGTGCTTTACATAAAAATCAGCCCACAGGTTGTTAGGGCCGATGGAGGAAGTTGGGGAAGGTCTCAAATGATCAGTTCCTCTACCTTCACACAAAAATGATATTTGATTGATGAATATATGTGAAATCTTACATATAGCCCCTTTAATTTGTACCTTTATTTAAACTTTAATCTTAACCTTTATTCAAAATGTCATTCAAAACTTTATTTAAACTTAGAATTGCATGGTCCCTCCTCCTCATTCCTCTCAGCTGTTGTAAGAGACTTCTGGTTTCTTTATCTGAGTCTGTTAGCTTTAGCCTTCCTAATAACCGCTAGCTAGCTGACGTGGTTCATCGACCTCTGGATTGTTATAGCTGAGTCAGTTAGCGTTTCTTGCTTGTAGCTGCTAAATACTTTAATATCATCAACTAATGTTTGCTTGATAGTTGGGGGGCAGTCCTGGTGTTCAGGGACATTTGGACATTTACTGATGGTTCATGTGTGTGTGTGTGTGTGTGTGTGTGTGTGTGTGTGTGTGTGTGTGTGTGTGTCCACAGGCAGCAGTGAGGGCTCTGAGCTCAGTGAGGAGGTGTCATGGCCGGCCTTTGAGAGGTAAGTTTGAAATGTGTGTGTGTCTGCTCTGCTTCTTCATCACATCCACATGTAGCTCCAGGAAATAGACCCATCCCAGAGGTGACTGTAACATAAACAGATGACCAGCTTTGCTTTCAGCCTTACAGTGGGGCGGCTTCACGCCTCCTCCCTGCCTGCTGCTCTGATGCTTCTGCTCCTCTGAACTGTGATTTAATCTGAAGGCAGCACAGACACACTGAGTCCTGCTCACCTTCAGACCGCAGAATGAACCTATCACACACCTCTAACAGCTGACGCTCCTCATCCAGCCCTACCCCCCCCACCAACAACACACACAGCCCTAACAGTGCCACCCCCACCCCCCACCCCATCCTGTGTGTCCTCTGAACAGGACTCGGTTCTATCACTCTCTGGGCCCTGTGACCCGCGTGGCCCGGATCCCCTACAGAGGAGTCCTGAGGCCAAGCAGGTACCCAGACCGGACCTCCTCAACCACCACCTCTTTAACCCTCTGTCCCTGCAGGGGGCGCTGTCTGCGGGGGCTCAGACTGTGTGTGTGTGCGCGTACGTGTGTGTTTGGTGGATCAGGTGGAGGGCACAGGATCTGTTGGGGGTCATGATTCTTCATCTTTTGCTTCGTCCATCAGTCTGTTTTTTACCTTCTGCTGACTTTAAACTTATGCATGTCTGACACACACACACACACACACACACATCCTCAGTGATGTGTGTGTGTGGTGAATTTGCAACTGAGGCAGTAAACAGCTGCTGCTGTTCAGTAAACACAGAAACACAGACACAGCTGGCTAAAGCACTTTGGGTATCAACCAGTGGGGCGATGTCACCGGTGGTGACGGTACTGTCGGGGTCGGTGGCAGAGCATGACCCCGGTGACGGGTTAAAACCCGTATACCACCCACCCTCTTTTTTCCATAGTCTAGGGCACTCGGCTTTTTCCTGGTGTTTGAGCAGGAGTAGGGGGTTTTAAAACATTACGCGAGCCCACGGTAGCTTGCTAACGTGAATTAGTGTGTTCTAGTACACACACACACACACACACACACACACACACACACACACACACACACAAAGGGTTTACAGAGGGTTTCAGGTGGCTCTACAGAGTGTGTCTATCTTTACTTCTAGCTTCTCTCTGGTAGATTGTGTGTGTGTGTGTGTGTGTGTGTGTGTGCGCGCGCATGCTTTAGAACATGATGTTGTCCTGTGTGTATGTGTGTATTTAAAGTGTACGTGTGTGTCTCGTGTTGCAGCTCAGCAGAGTCGGAGGAGCTGGCGGTTCACCTGTATCCTGGAGCGGTGACTGTGCAGGGGGTGCTGAGGAGAAAGACTGTGATGAAGGAGGGCAAGAAACCAACAGTGAGAGCGCACACACGCGCACACACACACACACACACACACACACACACACACATCTCACATGATCCTCTTGTCTTCTAAAGACTTCAGTCTTCCCGAAACAAGAGGCTGGATGCTCAGTTAGGACCTGTGTCCACTATCAGCGCCCACCACCTCAGCTTCAGAGCTTCTCAGCGCCGCTCACTGATGCTAGGATATGAAAGTTGTCTGTGGGCACTTCCTCTGCCCTGGTAGTGACCGTCAGTCTGATCTGAATGGCTCTGTGTGCTTCATATTTGCTGTAATTCAATGACGATGGACAGGAATCGTGTCCTGGAGTCAGCAGCAGCTCTACATCTGGAAACTGAACCCTCAAAAAAACAAAGGATTAGCTTCTCCTCCGCCACTGTTACTCGACTGGTCAGTGAGGGAGAAGTGACACTGATGAGCGCTGTGAGCACAGTGACGATAAACAGCTGATGCTGAGGGCGTTTCTGCTCTGAGGACGCTGAGCTGCACTGATTTACAGAACAGGTGCGGCTCAGAAACACAGTTAGTGCACACAGGATTTTAATGTCCGACCAAACACACACAGTCCTCTCAAACCTTAACGGCATGAACTAAAACCTCCCCACAGTCCTTGTACCTGTTGCTCCTCGCTGCCCGGGTCTGACATGTAACACTCTCTTCCTCCTGCAGGTGGCGTCATGGACCAAATACTGGGTGGCTCTGTGTGGAGCTCACCTTTACTACTATCCTGCCAAGTCCCTGAAGGCCACAGAGAGGAAGCATGTGAGTCTCACACACCCTGATCACCCCTGGTATCAACATGTGGTTTTCAAGTGGACAGCCTTAACTACAGGTGACGCATTTATTCACATACGTCTGGCAGTGTGTGCGCACATGTGTCCTGGGCCACATTAAGCACAGACAACTCTCCTCGTATCCACGGCAACGATCACGTGGATACGGAGAGACCACCTGCCTTTCTGTCCTGTCTGATTTAACATATTCTGCTGTGTGTCTTGAAGATCTTATTTTTATATCTTCTCATGTCACTCCAGCATGTGAAGACGTAGTTCATGCTTTAGAGCGGAGTGTGCTCAGAAACGCAGATGGATCATGTCTGTGTTTATTCAGAGAGAGAGAGAGAGACCGCATTTAAGTGTTAATACAGGACGATCGTGAACCGACGAGGGGGAGAGACAGCGCCGGTCAGAGCTGCGATCCTCGTGCAGTTTATCATAGTTTATAACAATGTGATCCCGCTGTCAGCAGTTTATAATCATGCAGCGCAGTGAGGACACAGATCTGTGTTTCTCATGCTCTGTACCTGACTCAATAAGGTCACGATCTGTTTGTGTCCGCGCACAGTTACCATAAAGTATAAACTCCGTCTCCAGGCTGTTGTATGTCCATATGCTGTGTAGTTCATATATTTCACTGATAAACACAGAGCTGAAGGAGCATCAGGCTTCATGATCAAACTAAGTTTCATATCACGTCATCACTTCGGTCCGTGCTCCCTCCCTCCCTCCCTCCCTGTCTGCTCGCCCAGCAGCTCTCCCCCTCTCTGTGCTGTGAGTCTGCGTCAGTGTTTTGTATTTTATGATGTTTTTAAAGTCTTATTAAGGTGAATGAGGCTCCGTGTTCATTTGCATATGGAGCGGGAAAGCGAGATCCGATCACAAGAGGTCACTGAAGACACATTTGAGGGGCTCGTTAATGCTAGGTGTAAACAGGTGTGCTTAGAGCTGTCCACTGGTGATTGGATCACCCAGGACACATGCATGACACCATGTCTGTTAAGGGCCACAGACACACACACACATCCTGAATGTGTCATAATGGGACATTAGAAGACATAGGATAAAACACACACCTGACAAACCAAATGAACACATGAGAGTGTTTACACAGTTTAATACAGACATAGCACTGAACAGCATCTGCAACACACAAACACACACACATTTTAAGTGTGTGTACGTGTGTGTGTGTTTTGGGGGGGGGCACAGATGGTAGCACTCATTGGGTAATGAGAGTGATGACATCACTGCAGTCCTGTGTGTCACTCCCAGGCTAATGAGAACCTTATGGAGTTACACACGGACCTGTGTCTCTCTTCAGATCCTTTAGTTACTGCAGCCTATGGAGTACACACAGAGTACATGCACACAGAGTACATGCACACAGAGTACATGCACACAGAGTACATGCACACAGAGTACATGCACACAGAGTACATATACACAGAGTACATGCACACAGAGTACATATACACAGAGTACATGCACACAGAGTACATAGACACACAGAGTACATGCACACAGAGTACATGCACACAGAGTACATGCACACAGAGTACATAGACACACAGAGTACATGCACGCAGAGTACATGCACACAGAGTACATGCACACAGAGTACATGCACACAGAGTACATACACACAGAGTACATGCACACAGAGTACATGCACACAGAGTACATACACACAGAGTACATGCACACAGAGTACATACACACAGAGTACATGCACACAGAGTACATGCACACAGAGTACATGCACACAGAGTACATATATACACCGAGTACATAGACACACAGAGTACATGCACGCAGAGTACATGCGCACAGAGTACATGCGCACAGAGTACATATACACACAGAGTACATGCACACAGAGTACATGCACACAGAGTACATGCACACAGAGTACATAGACACACAGAGTACATATATACACCGAGTACATGCACACAGAGTACATATACACACAGAGTACATATATACACCGAGTACATGCGCACAGAGTACATATACACACAGAGTACATGCACACAGAGTACATATACACACAGAGTACATATATACACCGAGTACATGCACACAGAGTACATATACACACAGAGTACATATATACACCGAGTACATGCGCACAGAGTACATATACACACAGAGTACATGCGCACAGAGTACATATACACACAGAGTACATATATACACCGAGTACATGCACACAGAGTACATATACACACAGAGTACATGCGCACAGAGTACATGCGCACAGAGTACATGCGCACAGAGTACATATACACACAGAGTACATGCGCACAGAGTACATGCGCACAGAGTACATATATACACAGAGTACATGCACACAGTACATGCGCACAGAGTACATGCACACAGTACATGCGCACAGAGTACATGCGCACAGACTACATGCGCAGAGTACATATACACAAAGAGTACATGCGCACAGAGTACATGCGCACAGAGTACATGCGCACAGAGTACATATACACAGAGTACATATACACAAAGTACATACACACAGAGTACATATACACACAGAGTACATATACACACAGAGTACATGCACACAGAGTACATATACACACAGAGTACATGCGCACAGAGTACATGCGCACAGAGGACATTCTCCTTCTTCTTCTTCTCCTCCTTCTTCTTCTCCTCCTTCTCCTCCTCCTTCTTCTCCTTCTCCTCCTTCTTCTTCTCCTCCTTCTCCTCCTTCTTCTTCTCCTTCTTCTCGCCCTCCCCGTCCTCCTCCTCCTTCTTCTCCTTCTTCTCCACCTCCTCCTTCTCCTCTTTCTCCTCCTTCTTCTTCTTCTTCTTCTCCTGTTCTGAGATGTTGTCTTATTTCTCCACTCAGTTCAAGTCCACCTCCAGTAAGAGTGTGTGTGTGGTCGGTCTGATGGCCATGATGGCAGACGATCCCGAACATCCTGACGTCTTCCTGCTGACAGACTCCGAGCACGGTGAGAAACACACACACACACACACACACACACACACACACACACACACACACAAACACACAGTGAACTTTTCCACAGTGTCTTTTAATTTTCCCAGCAGAGGTGCAGTGAGGTGTCGGCCATCTTTCCACGTTAAAAAAAGAGACTTGACATCTCACACTGTTTTCCTCCGTTGCCTAGGTAACACCTACAAGTACCAGGCGGGGAGCAGGATGAACGCTCTGCTGTGGTTCAAACACCTGAGTGCAGCCTGTCAGAGCAACAGGCAACAGGTACCACACACACACACACACACACACACACACACACACACACACACACACACTGTAACTTCCAGGTAGGACACACCTGAATCACGTACAGACAGTTTAATGACTCAGAGCAGAGAGGATGTTTCTAGCTGGGCTAACGGTACTGTCTCCTGAGCACTGAGAGCTAACACTAGCGTTAGCTGAGACACACTCCGTGATGTTATAATCAGTGTCAAAGTATCTCAGCAGGGCAGTGCATCATTAACCCCGCTCCCACTTGGACAGTGGTTATCGGAGAGGTGTGGACCTACTTAACTGAAAGAATGTGCCGCTACACCAAGTCAAAAAGCTCCGCTAAGGATTATCAACTCGACGAACACACACAGGACAGAGCCGGTATTGATGGACAATTCGCCGGTCGTGAGTAACCCGAATTGATGAATGGGCTGAACTACTGTTGCAGTTGTTTGATCAAACGTGATCAAAAGTGATGTGAATAATCATAACGGAAGTGCCGCCGCATACTAATGAAATGTTTGATGTGGGATGAAATCATAAACAGGGCTGTGAATAATATCACCTACAAACCTGATCGACTACAGGAAGGAAAGAGATTGTTTAAAGCCCCACACTGATGTAGCTGAACTTAAAGTGATAATGACCGAACAGCCAAGCGCTGGGACCGCTGAGGCAGAGGAATTATTAATAACACTCATTGCAACTCGCCGAGGAAAAATGCGAGTTTGCACCCGAAAAATGTATGAAATAAAAACTTTGCAGGTTGAAAAAGGAAATGATGCTCAATTCAATGACGTTTGGAAGAGTCTCGAATCATTTAATAGAGCTATCGATGTATTTAATGATGTGCACCAATCAATGGTGCAGTGATCAATAGGAATGGTTTGAGCCCAGAATGACTAATTTCCAATACTTTATTAAGGAAATTAAAACATGGAAAGAAAAATTGATTCAGTTGGAACAAGTAAAAGTTTCACATCTGGACAGCATTTCTAATGCGTCAGCCAAATAAAAAAAATCCATATCAGGATCAAAGGCCTCCTCAGTCTTTTGTGCCTGCAGGAAAGCAGAGGCTGAGAGAGCAACACTATTAACCCGAGCGGCAGCATTGGAGAACAAACGTGCTCTGAAACTTCAGGAGATGGAACTGAAAACCAAAATGGAAAGGATGGAGCTGGAAATGGATATAGAAGCTGCCAAAATAAAAGTCCTCCAAAGTTTTGATATGGATGATGATCAATCTCAAGGAGATGGCATGAACGCTTACTTGGTTGATCATATAGCCAAGACCACAGAGAAAGTGGAACCTGAAATTTCAGTATTGGAGTTTATGGAAGTAGCTGCTGTTCCTAAATCACCCTTGCAAAGGGCTTTAGACCGCCGAAGCCCTCAGGAACCTACTGAAGGACCCGGTCAACCCAGAGCACACAATCAATCTAGTGCTCACAATAAGTCTAGAGCCCACGATATGGAGAACAATTCAGCCATGAACATTGGTAACATCACAACTGGAACCAGGCAGAGTGACATTACTGATGCAGCAAAAACTAGCCTTGCATCCAGCTAGAGAGATAACTATGTTTGATGGTGTTATGACAGGCTCTACTTTCTTGAGCAGTATACTTCTGGCCAGCCCAGCGATCTTGTACGCAGCTACCTGTACATGGACGCACGGCAAGGCTGTGTTGAAGCCAAATGGCTACGAGCCAAACACTTTAGAAATAAAGTCAAAGTCACAAATGCATACTTGGAAAAGGCAATAAACTGGACAACCATAAAAGCGGATGCTTATATGGAGTATATGGATGAGCTTGACATTCCCTACAATCTAAGGCTGATGACATCCAAGCTTCCCTACACGCTATGGGAAAATGGAGGGCAGCAGCATATGACACGTTGCAGAGAACCAATAGGAGGGCGAGATTCCAACAGCTTGTGTAGTCTGGTTTGGAGGTAGGCAATCTAGAGGGTGACGCGTATCTCAAACTACCAAAGGTTTAAGATCCCAGTCACAAAAGAGAACATGATTACGAAGAAGGATTTAAGAAAGTGGCCATATCTCAAGGGAGTACAGTTGAATGTGACTGATGCAAACATTGAACTTCTAATAGGTATCAGTGTCCCTAAGGTGATGGAATCCTGGCTTATAATCAATAGTCAGGGAAATGGACCATATGCAGTCAAGACAGTATTGGGATGGGTGGTCAATGGTCCACTCAAATCCTGCACTGCTATGGAAGGGTCTGGACCTACTCCAGTGACGGCAAACCGCATATCAGTTGTTGATCTGGGGGAACTCCTCATCAGGCAATATAACCAGGTTGGTTTAGGATATGAAGTTCATGGACATCGTAAGAAGTTCATGGACATCGTATCAAGTTCAGTAACCCTCAAGTATGGTCACTACCACCTATCCTCACCGCTGCATGACAAGGACGTGGTCATGCCAGACAACCGTGATATGGCAGAGCAGTGGACCATGAACTTGCTTAGGAGGTTCAGGAAGGATGAAAGCTGTGCTTTGGAGTATAAAGACTGCATGGCAGGTGTACTGAATAAAGGATATGCAGAGAAAGTGCCACAGGAACAACTCCATGGAAAGATGGCCAGGTATGGTATATAACTCATCACTGTGGTTACCATAGGCAGAAAGGAAAACTCAGAGAAGTGTTGGGCTGTACATCAACATACAAAGGCACATCTCTCAATAAGGACCTCCTCCAGGGTCCTGACCTGGCAAACACCTTAATTGGTGTCTTGCTCAGGTTCCACCAAGAACAAGTTGCTGTTATGGGAGATATCTAAGCAATGTTCTACCAGGTGCGAATCCAGGACAATCACCAGCAAGCCCTTGGATGTGTATCGAATGACAGTCCACCTCTTCGGCGCTGTCTTCTCCCCCAGTATCGCTAACTTTGCTCTACAACGAACAGCAGATGACAAAACCGAGAAGTACGAAGAGGAGGTAACTGAGATTATCAAATGCAACTTCTATTTTGATTACTGCCTCAATTCCGTGCCTACAGTAGAACAATTTATCGAACTCACCTAGGACCTCAAGGAGGCATGCTTGCAGGGAGGTTTCAAATTGACCAAATTTGTCAGTAACTGCTGTGAGGTACTGGCGTCTATACCCGAGGAACACAAAGCAACACTGGTCAAAGACTTAGACCTGGACAGAGAAAAGCTGCCTCTGGAAAGGGCGCTTGGGATTCAATGGAACATTGAGAATGACACATTCACATTTAGAGTCACTATCGAGAGCAGACCACCAACTAGAAGAGGCATCCTCACCATCATCAGCTCCATCTATGATCCATTCAGTTTCCTTTGCCCATTCATGCTGAAGGCTAAGCTAATCCTCCAAGAGCTCTGCAGAGCAAAGTGAATTTGGGATGAAGCCATCCCAGAGGAATTCTCCAGGCCATGGAAGCGATGGATCACTGAGCTAGAGCAGCCAATGAACTTTGGACAGGTCATGACTGCAGCACCGCACCACTTCTGTGACGTATGGAAAAGGTTCACATTGCGTTGATTCTGGGAAAATCAAGAGTCACTCAACTGAAGCAGATCAAGATTCCCAGACTAGAGCTTGCGGCTGCGACGCTTGCTGTTAGAGTGGACAGGATGCTGAGAAGGGAGCTCCTGCTGCAACTGGAAGACTCCACTTTCTGGACAGACAGTATGTCTGTATATATTAAATGTAGATATTTCTATCGGCAGCTTTAGGTTTAGATATAGTTTCCATGTTTTTATTAGAAGCATTTGTGCAGACAATTTTTGACGCTTATACATGGTAGAAAAATGCTTCAGATTTTCACATTTTATATTGAATGACAATTATAAAAGAAAAGAGAACATCCAGCACTACATGTATTTTTAAGTTTATCGTCAATTTGTGTTGTCATTGTTGTTTGTTGTCAGTTTATCGTTCAGGACAAATGTAATCCTCTCTAGATGCAATGTGTCGGTTAGCTCTGTGATCCACAGACTTCAGCTTGGAAATGACAACAAGTTAGCAGCTCACTCAAAGGGTGATCTCAGCTTACCTGTTTCCTCAGGTACCTGCCAATCTGATGTCATTCGAGTGAGCGATGCTGAGGAGGAGGAGGAGGAGGAGGAGGAGGAGAAGTTAGAGACTCTGGAGTGGGAGCTTTCACTGCCATGAGCCCCGGCCTCACTGCAGCCTCACCTGCCACCACTGCCTTAACCAGCCCACCTGTGTGTGTGTGTGTATGTGTGTGTGTGTGTGTGTGTGTGTGTGTGTGTGTGTCCTGGGAGTGGATCAGCTGATGGAGTCACGTCTCCTCACAGACTTCAGACTTGGACACTAAGAATCCTGCTCGCCCCCCCCCCCCTCGCTCTGATGCAGCCTCCTCACAACACACACAACACACAGACAACACACACAACACACAGACAACACACACACACACACACACACACACATACACACACACACAAACACACACACACACGCGCGCACGCACACACATACACATACACACACACTGGACTCTGGAGGGTTTAAACACTTTTTACTGACTCGTTGTTTTTTCTTTCACTTTCACAAGATTTTTAAGATGAACGACACACACAAACTCTCTGTCACACACACACACACATACACACACACACACACTACTCTGCACCATGGTAAACATAAGGGCTCTGATTCTCATCGATTCCAGCAGAAACACTTCCTGTATGTGTCAACTTTAACTGAACTGTGTCCCCTGTGTCACATACAGGCCAAGTGTGTTTGTGTTTGTGTGTGTGTGTGTGTGTGTGTGTGTGTGTGTGTGTGTGTGTGTGTGGGTGGGGGGAGTGGGGGGTCTTGTTTGTGTTCACATGGTACGATAATCCCAGAGTCTAAGCTAAGACGTGTTATGTTGAGTTCAACATCAGTTCATCTTTTATAGTGTGTTTCTGTGACTCCAGTGTCATCTGCTAACACACACACACACACACACACACACACACACACACACACTAAACACTAAAGTTTGAAGCTGTGAAACAGTCCGAGAGCGTCATGTTTAGTCCCTCCGCTGTGCTCCTGTTCTTTGTTTGGGGCGGGTACAGTTCACAGTATTACCGTGTACTCCGTGTATTTCTGTCTGTTACATGTGAAGGTTACATTTGTTCTTTATGTACATGTGAGTTTAGCTTCTTCTTCTTTTCTTTTTTAAATCAGCTGTTTACATTCAATGTTTACACCCCCCGCCCGCCCCTCCCATATCCTTCATCGACCTGCGGAGCAGAGTTACAATGTGCAGAAACAACTGCCTGACAGGAGGAGGAAGGTTCACACAGTGTCAGGGTGTTAATACGGGCTGATAGGGTCCTCTCTCTCCCCGCCCCCACCCCACATAAAGAAGAAGACTGTTCAACTGTTATTAAAAGTCAACAGTCAGCTTTCAGGAGACAGTACACGTAGAGACATGTACGGACACGTAGAGACATGTACGGACACGTAGAGACATGTACGGACACGTAGAGACATGTACGGACACGTAGAGACATGTACAGACACATAGAGACACATAGAGACACATAGAGACACGTACGGACACGTAGAGACATGTACAGACACGTAGAGACATGTACGGACACATAGAGACACATAGAGACATGTACAGACACGTAGAGACATGTAAAGACACGTAGAGACATGTACAGACACGTACAGACACGTAGAGACATGTACAGACACGTAGAGACACGTAGAGACACGTACAGACATGTACAGACACGTAGAGACATGTACAGACACATAGAGACACGTAGAGACATGTACAGACACGTAGAGACATGTACAGACACGTAGAGACACGTAGAGACATGTACAGACACATAGAGACGTGTACAGACACGTAGAGACACGTAGAGACATGTACAGACATGTAGAGACACGTACAGACACGTAGAGACATGTACAGACACTTTGAGACACGTAGAGACATGTACAGACACTTTGAGACACGTAGAGACATGTACAGACACGTAGAGACATGTAGAGACACGTACAGACACGTACAGACACATAGAGACATGTACAGACACATAGAGACATGTACAGACACATAGAGACACGTAGAGACACGTACAGACACGTAGAGACATTGGTGATGATCCTGTGGACAAGGAGCTCAGAGACGTCAGGTGTGAAACTGAAGCTCAGTGGTCAGTGAGTCGGGGACCCCCTCACCTGATTTCTAACTTCAGGTTTTGGTCAGAAGAATGAAGCTCGTGTTAGTTTGGGATGTTTCCTGGGTTTGGTTTTCAGGCCCCTCACAACAGAACGACCCTTCCTCTGTGAGAGAGCAGAACCTGTCGACGCTCCTCGTCACATGACTCGTGTGTTTACAGAAAATTGATGCTTCTGTTGTTTCCTTCTGTTGTCTCCTTCTCTTTTTTCCTTCTGTTGTCTCCTTTTCTTGTTTCCTTCACTTGTTTCCTTCTCATGTTTCCTTCAATTGTTTCCTTCACTCTTTTCCTTCTCTTGTTTCCTTCACTTGTTTCTTGCACTTGTTTCCTTCTCTTGTTTCCTTCACTTGTTTCTTGCACTTGTTTCCTTCTCTTGTTTCCTTCCTGTTCTCCTTCCATCCTGAGCACACAGCCGCCCTGTGTGAACAGGTGTATCAGCTGTGTCAGTGATGAAGGTGTGTGATCCTCTGGAAAAACAGAATCAGTGTGAATGACCTTCATTCTCTGTTTACCATCATTCACACCCTTCATTCAGGTGACCTTTGACCTCTGCCCTGTACCTTGCTCTGTGTGTGTGTGTGTGTGTGTGTGTGTGATTTCTGCGTATGGCGAGCGCTGTGACCTCACTGCTGAGTGATGCGCTCAGAACCAATAAACACTCTACCCTTTTTTACTCTACCTCAGGCTCCGCCTCTTTGTGCAGTCAGAGCTGCTGAGTGTGTGTGTGTGTGCGCGTGTCATAGAGTGTTTATGACATCACATGGATCAGTACTTTCTACCTGTCTCAGGAGCGACTAACAGCTGAAACATTTTCACGTCTTTCTCGTCTTTTCATTACACTTCAACATATATTTCTTCAACATGTAGATCCTGACCAAACACCTGCAAACAAACACCTGCGAACAAACACCTGCAAACAAACACCTGAGGACAAACACCTGCAGTACCTGTTGGTTCATTGCGTCAGTCAGTCTTAATGTTTAATGTAGCGTCAGCAGCTGCAGTAATAACACAATGAGCAGCAATGAATTTGACGTGTATTTTGATTTTATAGTTTGACTCATGTCCCATCTGTTAACATGGAGGAGGCGGGCTTTATGAGCTATACTGCAGCCAGTCAGCAGTCTGTGGTTTAAACAGGAAGCAGAAACACTATCTAATTGGCTCACCTCTTATGAATTGCAGACAAATTAAACATTTACAGCATTAATTATTCACTTAAACAAACAGCAGATCTAACTTTGTTTTCAGGGCCTTATTGTGACACCAGGGTCAGTATGTACTGTCTACACTCTGAAATCCATGTAGGACACTGAGCTGGTGGTTCCCGACCGTTTGAATGTAGAGCATGCCACGTGACATCATTCCCTGAGTATTCTTAATGTAAGAAATGTAAGAAAGTATTTATCAATAGAGGAAAAGACTCTCTGCCATGATGACAGGTGAACATAATGTTTCACCTGACCCTGTGTTCGGCAGGAGGCAGCTTCTAATGTTATCATTATAAATGTTTATATAGAGTCTACGGTCGGTACAGGGTTCTTCTGTCCTCTTGCTCGCTGTTGTAGTTCTGTAATGACGCCCTCGCGGTGCTCTGCTGCTCCCTGGTGGCCGACTGCAGCAGCCGCAGCAGAAGAAGGTGTTTCGGAAGTGGACGCGGCAGGCCGGAGAGGAAACGGGCGGAGTAGGAGATGAAGCTCCGGGACTATTAGCAGGACGGATTGTTATTCACGTCTACACCACCTGAGGACTGTTCACAGGTGGAGGAGTCTCTGTGTGCGCTGTATGCTCATCAGGTAAGCCCGTGAAAACAGACAACATCACGATAGCTAGTTAATGTAGCCAGCTAGCTATAAGGTGTACAGCGGTCTGCTAAGCAGCTAATTAGCTCTGTGGTTTAGATTGCAGTCTATTGTCAGAGAAACACCGACCTGAGGAGGAAAAGAAAGCAGCATTATTCACCGTACAGGTTAAAGTGACGTCAGAGGGACGTATTGGTCTGTGTTCGGTCTGTTTGCCAGCTGTTAGCTGTTAGCTGTTAGCTGCTGTTATAGCAGACAGCTCTTAATGAAAGAGCGTTTGTTTGAAGAGGAGGCTGCCTGCGTGGCCACAGACTGTACAGAGAACACACAGCAGCTTCATGTAGCTGTTAGCATGCTAATGATTACCCTTTATCTTTATCATAATAGCGGCTGTATTAGTGTTGCAGTGAGAGCCTCAGGTTAGTAATGTTACCTGTTTAAGCATGTGACATGGGGAACGTCACCTCTATAGCGACGTTAGACTGTCAGTGTAGAGGACTGCAACCTCATCTGACCCCCTCTGCACCTAGCAGGACTACATGTCCCTCTCCTCCCCCTGCAGACAGACAGGTAGACAGGCAGGTGTGATATTATCTACCTGACACATGACGTTAAACGCAGCTCAGCTCTTGTTTTGTCCACAGTCTGATGGATCCTCATGTTGGACAGGCTCCAGCTGAGCTGCAGTTCTGGGTCATCGTCTGCCTGAGGGGAGCAACGAGAGAGGAACTGACAATTATTGACACAACACTGTTCATCTCTCTCTCCTTCTCCCTCTCAGCCCTCCCTCCTTTCTGTTTCTCTCCTTCCAGGTGACTTCCTGTCTGCTCACATTGTAGCTCTGCCCCTCAGTGTGTCTGACGGGGCAGGTGGGTGTGCGGGTGACAGGGAGCCGTAGGGGCCATGTATCAGGGGTGAGGGGGATCACACACAGCGTCGGGTGAGGAGGGGGGAGATGAAGCTCAAACAGCGCGTTGTGGTGCTGTGTGCCGTGCTCCTCCTGCTCGGCCTCGCCAAGATCTTCCTGTTGGACGGAGGCGAGGGCTCCGCCGCCAGCCGCCGGGACTTCCGAGCCTTCCGCAAGGTCAGCATCCAATAAGCTGCCACCATTAGCAATCGCCACCATCAGTCAGAGTATACAATAATTTTGTTCATTATCAATCAGACAGTGACATCATCACAATGTGTGTCTGTTGATGATGTCATCACATCAGGTGCTTTACATGGTGCAGGGAGCAGTGACTTGCTGCAGGAGAGCTGTGTCATGTACCTACCTCAGTATCATTGTGTGTGTGTGTGTCTTTGTCCCCTTCTGCAGATGGAGGCTGGCCTCTCTCTGTCCCGGGGGGCTCACCTCACCCACACCCTGCAGTCTCCATGGGAGATAGCGAGTCAGTGGGTGGGTCCGAGGGAGGTGTACCCCGAGGAGACCCCCGAGCTGGCGGCGGTGCTCACCTCCCTCAGCTCGGCCCGGATAGAGCGTGCTGATGTGGGCTACAAGGGCACGCAGCTGAAGGCACTGTTGGTGCTGGACGGGGGTCAAAAGGTCGTCTTCAAACCCAAGAGGTCAGACCAGTCAGTGTTCATGTGTTCATGGGTTCATGGGTTCATGTGATGAGTGATTCACCTGTTTCTGTCTCTCAGGTATAACAGAGACTACGTGGTGGAGGGTGAACCTTACGCAGGCTACGACAGACACAATGCAGAGGTGGCTGCTTTTCACCTGGACAGGTGTGTACACATCATCATTACAGTGTCTGACAGGCAACCTGTGTTAGTGGGCACTCCCTAAAATCACCTGGATGGTCGTGGTTTGCAGGATGTGGTGGGGCAGGCTTCAGCGTCCTCTGAGAGACCAAAACACAACCTGAGACAGCTCCCACACCTACCTGAGACAGGTCCCACCCCTACCTGAGACAGGTCCCACCCTTACCTTAGACAGGTCCCACCCTTACCTTAGACAGGTCCCACACCTACCTGAGACAGGTCCCACACTTACCTGAGACAGGTCCCACCCCTACCTGAGACAGGTCCCACCCTTACCTTAGACAGGTCCCACACCTACCTGAGACAGGTCCCACACCTACCTGAGACAGGTCCCACACTTACCTGAGACAGGTCCCACCCTTACCTGAGACAGGTCCCACCCCTACCTGAGACAGGTCCCACACCTACCTGAGAAAGGTCCCACACCTACCTGAGACAGGTCCCACCCCTACCTGAGACAGGTCCCACCCTTACCTGAGACAGGTCCCACACTTACCTGAGACTGGTCCCACCCCTACCTGAGACAGGTCCCACCCCTACCTGAGACAGGTCCCACCCTTACCTTAGACAGGTCCCACACCTACCTGAGACAGGTCCCACACTTACCTGAGACAGGTCCCACCCCTACCTGAGACAGGTCCCACCCTTACCTTAGACAGGTCCCACACCTACCTGAGACAGGTCCCACACCTACCTGAGACAGGTCCCACACTTACCTGAGACAGGTCCCACCCCTACCTGAGACAGGTCCCACCCTTACCTGAGACAGGTCCCACACTTACCTGAGACTGGTCCCACCCCTACCTGAGACAGGTCCCACCCTTACCTGAGACAGGTCCCACACCTACCTGAGACAGGTCCCACCCCTACCTGAGACAGGTCCCACACCTACCTGAGAAAGGTCCCACACCTACCTGAGACAGGTCCCACACTTACCTGAGACAGGTCCCACACCTACCTGAGACAGGTCCCACACTTACCTGAGACAGGTCCCACCCTTACCTTAGACAGGTCCCACCCCTACCTGAGACAGGTCCCACACCTACCTGAGAAAGGTCCCACACCTACCTGAGACAGGTCCCACCCTTACCTTAGACAGGTCCCACACCTACCTGAGACAGGTCCCACCCCTACCTGAGACAGGTCCCACACCTACCTGAGAAAGGTCTCACACCTACCTGAGACAGGTCCCACCCTTACCTTAGACAGGTCCCACACCTACCTGAGACAGGTCCCATCCCTACCTGAGACAGGTCCCACCCCTACCTGAGACAGGTCCCACCCTTACCTTAGACAGGTCCCACACCTACCTGAGACAGGTCCCACACCTACCTGAGACAGGTCCCACCCTTACCTGAGACAGGTCCCACCCTTACCTGAGACAGGTCCCACCCCTACCTGAGACAGGTCCCACACCTACCTGAGAAAGGTCCCACACCTACCTGAGACAGGTCCCACCCCTACCTGAGACAGGTCCCACCCTTACCTGAGACAGGTCCCACACTTACCTGAGACTGGTCCCACCCCTACCTGAGACAGGTCCCACCCCTACCTGAGACAGGTCCCACCCTTACCTTAGACAGGTCCCACACCTACCTGAGACAGGTCCCACACTTACCTGAGACAGGTCCCACCCCTACCTGAGACAGGTCCCACCCTTACCTTAGACAGGTCCCACACCTACCTGAGACAGGTCCCACACCTACCTGAGACAGGTCCCACACTTACCTGAGACAGGTCCCACCCCTACCTGAGACAGGTCCCACACCTACCTGAGAAAGGTCCCACACCTACCTGAGACAGGTCCCACCCCTACCTGAGACAGGTCCCACACCTACCTGAGACAGGTCCCACCCTAACCTTAGACAGGTCCCACCGCTACCTGAGACAGGTCCCACCCCTACCTGAGACAGGTCCCACCCTTACCTTAGACAGGTCCCACACCTACCTGAGACAGGTCCCACCCCTACCTGAGACAGGTCCCACCCTTACCTGAGACAGGTCCCACACTTACCTGAGACTGGTCCCACCCCTACCTGAGACAGGTCCCACCCTTACCTGAGACAGGTCCCACCCCTACCTGAGACAGGTCCCACACCTACCTGAGAAAGGTCCCACACCTACCTGAGACAGGTCCCACACTTACCTGAGACAGGTCCCACACCTACCTGAGACAGGTCCCACACTTACCTGAGACAGGTCCCACCCTTACCTTAGACAGGTCCCACCCCTACCTGAGACAGGTCCCACACCTACCTGAGAAAGGTCCCACACCTACCTGAGACAGGTCCCACCCTTACCTTAGACAGGTCCCACACCTACCTGAGACAGGTCCCACCCCTACCTGAGACAGGTCCCACACCTACCTGAGAAAGGTCTCACACCTACCTGAGACAGGTCCCACCCTTACCTTAGACAGGTCCCACACCTACCTGAGACAGGTCCCATCCCTACCTGAGACAGGTCCCACACCTACCTGAGAAAGGTCCCACACCTACCTGAGACAGGTCCCACACCTACCTGAGACAGGTCCCACCCCTACCTGAGACAGGTCCCACCCTTACCTGAGACAGGTCCCACACCTACCTGAGACAGGTCCCACCCTTACCTGAGACAGGTCCCACCCCTACCTGAGACAGGTCCCACCCCTACCTTAGACAGGTCCCACACCTACCTGAGACAGGTCCCACACCTACCTGAGACAGGTCCCACACCTACCTGAGACAGGTCCCACCCCTACCTGAGACAGGTCCCACCCTTACCTTAGACAGGTCCCACACCTACCTGAGACAGGTCCCATCCCTACCTGAGACAGGTCCCACACCTACCTGAGAAAGGTCCCACACCTACCTGAGACAGGTCCCACACCTACCTGAGACAGGTCCCACCCCTACCTGAGACAGGTCCCACCCTTACCTGAGACAGGTCCCACACCTACCTGAGACAGGTCCCACCCTTACCTGAGACAGGTCCCACCCCTACCTGAGACAGGTCCCACCCCTACCTTAGACAGGTCCCACACCTACCTGAGACAGGTCCCACACCTACCTGAGACAGGTCCCACACCTACCTGAGACAGGTCCCACCCCTACCTGAGACAGGTCCCACACCTGCCTGAGACAGGTCCCACCCCTACCTGAGACAGGTTCACTCCACTGACAGAGAATGATGTGTGTGTGAAGTTACAGTCAGGCTGAGTTTAATCTGCAGGTTCACACACACCTCAGATCACAGGTTAGAGAGGTTACACAGAGAGAGACGACGACATCACACACCAGGAAGTCACTCTGTGAGGCTCCGCCCGCACAGGAAGTACTGTACTTGGATTATGGAGCAGGATTACTGTTTATCCTCTGACGGCGATGTCTCCTCTGGGAGCACCAGCCACAGCGATAAAAGACTTCCTGTCAGACTTCCATCTCCCTGAGTTGCGTTGTTTACAGTCCAACTGAAACTTTAGAGTGGGGATGGAGTTGGAGTTGAGAGACGACGTCTAAGAGCAGATTGTTAGCTGTTAGCATGCTATCGTCTGTTTATAGAGATTAATAAGAAGGGATGGTGTTACAGTCGCCTGCTGATGGTGATCGGTCAATGTTACCCGACTACAAACAGAAACCAGAACCTTCTTTATTAATGCAGAATCTGTCACTTGAGTCTGTAGTGATCCTGCTCTGTGTGCTCTGCAGGATCCTGGGCTTCAGGAGAGCGCCTCTAGTGGTGGGGAGGTTTGTGAACCTGCGGACGGAGATCAAACCTGTGGCCACTGACCAGCTGCTGAGCACCTTCCTCATGCAGGGTCAGTTTGTCTGAGTGACACTGTACCTGTCTGTCCTCTCTTCCTGTTCCCTCTCGGCCTCTGTTACCTGTCTGTCCTCTCTTCCTGTTCCCTCTCGGCCTCTGTTACCTGTCTGTCCTCTCTTCCTGTTCCCTCTCGGCCTCTGTTACCTGTCTCACTCTCAGTGGGCACACAGACAGAGCAGCACCTGTAGGTCCTGTGTGTAAGGGTGTGATACAGTCTCATCCTGTTGGCTTCAGGATGTTTGTCATTAAGGAATCAATACAAGCCGACGATTAAACCATAGAAGAAGAGATGGCTGGATGTCAGGTCTCTAATTCGATGTTTCCTCGCTTGAAGTGGAATTAGTTCTGGACCTGCCATATTGAGGACCGTCTCATGTGTGCTTGGAGGAGCGAGGAAACACGAGAGCGGCCTCCACACAAGTCTTTCACTCGTTATTTTCCTGAAACCTTTCTATAGTTTATGAGTCCATAAAAGTATTTACTAAGTAATTATAATCAGATGATCAGTCGGCTCACTATAAATGCAAATAAAGAATAAATAGCTTGAAGCATGTGCCAGTAAAAAAGGTGTGTATGGTTCTAAGCGGGAACGCAGCCTGTTGTTCATGTGCAGGTGTTTGTTTAACAGGTGCTGTTAAACTGTGTGTTTCATTAGAATGAATAGGCCTACAGTAGGCTTCACCTGACTGACAGCTGATCCAGTGATGATCCTGTGTGTGTGTGTGTGTGTGTGTGTGTGTGTGTGTGTGTGTGTGTGTGTGATAATTGTGTGTCTTTTGGAGGTGTGTGTTTAATGTGATCACTGCTAACACATGGTACCCGCGGGGTCTTAAAAACTTGAAAAAGTCTTAAATTTAATAATCGTAAATTAAGGCCTTGAAAAGGTCTTGAATTTTGTTCACAGGTCTTAAATGTCGTTCTCAAAAGTCTTATTTTCCCTCTCTTACTTACATGATGCATGATGCGCACACCCTGCACGCTTTACAGCAGTGAAGTTATTGTTCGCGCCGCTTCAGTCAAAGATGCTATGGGGAAGTGCCGGTTCAATCCGTTGTGGCTACATAAATACAACTGGGTTCAGCCTGTACCGGGTAATGAATGGGAAGCTCAATGCAGTTTGTGCCGTAAGCGTTTCAAGCTCGGAAAGATGGGACAGTTGGCCTTGGACTCTCATATGAAGAGCGCTAAACACGTAGCATGTGCGGCCACTCGCCAGAGGCAAGCGCCAATATCTCAGTTCTGACAGCATTATATTGCATTATTTCATTCATATGCATGCCAGAAAAGGTTGGTCTTAAATTTCACAGGAAGTGGTCTTAAAAAGTCTTAAATTTAAGTTGAAGAATCCTGGGGGTACCATGTAACAGTGCCACGTTGACACCTGTCTCATCTCTCTGAGACTGACAGTCATTTCTCCTCCTCCTCCTCCTCCTCCTCCTCCTCCTCCTTTACCTCCTCCTATTCCTCCTCCTCGTCCCTGCAGGTAACAACTCCTGTTTCTATGGG
>NW_027211715.1:392500-465000 GCF_022749685.1 Semicossyphus pulcher
AGTTTACTTTTAATTAGTTATTTGATGCTGTAAAAAGGGGGCGTGGCCTCATGATTGACAGCTCTGTTGACAAATGGGGCTCCTGCAGCGTTCTGTTCAAGGAGAGGAGACGTAATTAACATTTGCAGCTGCCCCAATAACAGAATCCAGCACACAGTGAAGTTTATTCTGATAAGAAATGTTGTTATTAATGTAGGGCTCCAACACGCCAAGGACACGCCAAGGACACCTGAGGGCTCCAACACGCCAAGGACACAAGGTAAAGGTGTGTGTCGGGTGGTGTGGGTGATGGACGTGATGAGAGCAGGTCAGGTGATGAAGATAAGGTTTGTGGTCCAGCGGCACAGTGAGTCTGCGCACAGCTTTCAGCCAATCAGCATCTTGTGCGCTTCTTCAGCTCCTCCTGTGTGTGTTTGTTGTTATATGGAAGTGCTGTGTTTGGCCTAATGTGTCCCCCCCCCACCCACTCACACGCGCACAGATAAAATAGGTCGATCTCGCGCAGGTTCGTTCAGTCCCTCCGTCCTGCAGCGGGAGAAGCAGCTCGTGCAGACCGCTCACAGCGCCGACACACCGGAGCAGGAAGAGGGAGACGAGCAGGAGGAGGAGAAAGAGGAGTAGAAGGAGCAGGATGGATGCTGAAGGAGGCCGGGTGTTCCCCCGGGAGAGACGCTCGCGGAAGCTGGCGGTGGTTGTCGCGGTGCAGAACTTGCTGGTGGCCGCGTGCCTGGTGGTCATGCTTTACGTTTACTGGGACGTTCAGGGGCGCGTGAGTCCACAGGTGAGTACAGAAATGCTGCTGAGTTCACTTTAAGAGTAATTATAGTTTTATTTGAGTTGAATGCAGCCAGGGGTCGTGTTTACTGACGGATCTGTGCTGCGGGCTCGGGGTACGTGTAGAACCTGCACGTGCAGTAATGTATTCACTGTGGGTTAGTTTACTGTATCAGCTTCAGTGTGATAACCTGCACGCGCCGAGTTTATCTGATTCCTCATGTCATCACTTCTCCGCGCAGTCTCGGAGGAGTCAGGAGTTCATCCGCTCTCTCCCTGCCTCATGACGGAATTATGAATGAACCCATTAACAAATTATTATTGTGTCATCACTGCTGGAAAGTGAAAATAAGAAATGACTCTAGTAAATGAACGCCAGTCTGTGTCGTTATCTCACCTCAGTAACAGGTGTGTGCAGCAGTGAAGAGGGTTCACCCTTTATCGATCCATTCATTCTAACGGAAGAACAAAACTAGAGCTGTGACGATGCGCTGCTTCATTCAGCTGTCCCACAGACAGGCAGCACGTGGATATTAGTATGGATTATATTTAAACAAACCGCACTCCCTCAGGAGAGAGAGAGAGAGAGGGAGAGAGGGAGAGGGGGAGAGGGGGATGGAGAGAGGGATGAGGGAGATGGAGAAGAGAGAGAGAGAGAGAGGGAGGGATGGAGGGAGAGAGGGATGAGGGAGAGAGAGAGGGGGAGGGAGAAAGGGATGGAGGAAGAGAGGGATGAGGGAGATGGAGAAGAGAGAGAGAGGGATGGAGCGCAGAAAGTGGTCCTGTGAGCATGACGTGTACGTGTCATGACGTGTACGTGTCATGACATGTACATGTCATGACGTGTACGTGTCATGACGTGTACGTGTCATGACATGTCTGAGCTGAACGGTAGGCTGGAGTCCTTGTTAAAGTGACACACTCTCATGTGCACGACTCCTCCGCAGGTTCAAAGTTCAGCAGTTACACGTGTCATATATGAATTTTTAGACAAAATTATTGGTGGGGACGATTCAGATATTTCTGTATATTGGTAGCGACGTGACCCGCCCAAATTGTACGCTGTTGCATCAGGCCTCACATCACTGTAGCTTCAGAGCTTCGTCAGTCATTCTTTCAGCGGTGACACGAGGTCACATGTTCACAAACGTGTCTCATCTGTGAAATGATTCAGAAAAGTTTAGAAAAGGTCCTTATTGTCTTAATGACAAAGTTTTTTCTCAGTTCAATAGTTCCAATATTTTAGGCTTATATTATGTGAAGTCTTCACAAGCACGTCTAACGGTCAAAATCTCCCCGGAGGCCTTCACTTCTACTGACAAGAGACTGCAGTGACTCTTTCAGTCTGTTTCTGTCATAATCATGTTTATTATTCATCCATGTTTTTGTTCTGCTCTGTATATGTATTGTTCTCTGCATCTCTGCAGTGTTGTGTGAGCGTTGTAGAAAGATGAGTTACATTAAGTGTGTTCAGCTCCTGATGTTAAACTCACTCTCACAGGGACAGTTTGAAATCAGGTGAACAGTTTTTATTCGACACAGCCGTCAGTTAACTTGAGAAAAGAAACAGGTCCAGCAAGCGCTCCGAGTCAGTGAGAGCATGGAGCTCTGACATCATTAGAACATCATTATGTTCCACTTTTATTCTGAAAAACAGCTAAACAATCTAAACAGCTGTGTTTTACAACATGTCAGAGCAAAGTTTCATTAAGTGACTTTTCATTACCACAGAAACATGATGATTTAAAGGCTGTGAGGGAGTTTCAGCTGTTCAGCAGGTAGGAGCCACGGTGACAGGGCCTCTCTGACTGGAGCTCTTCATTACATCTAATGTGAGTGTGAGCGACTGAGCTGACACAGTTTAACAGAAACTGAGAGTGTGTCCATGTATCCTCTGACCTGGATGACTGGTTATTTGTAACATGACTTTAGTGACTCATGGTACACTGAGGCTGCTCTCACTACACTTATTAATCATCTAAATATGAGACTTTCCCTCTTTTCTGTCATTAAATCACCGAATCAAACAAACAAACCCCCCCAGAGTGAAACACAAGGGCATCTCAGAGCCGAGTGACCTTTAAAAACTCCCACCACATCGTCAGGTCGGAGTCAAAGCAGCAGAGAGGGGCCAACTACACAACATGAAGTTTGTCTGAAGTCAAAGAAAGTGCTGGGTTGTTTCTGTTAACACATTGTTGGGTTAACTGTGTTGGGACTTAATTCTGGGTTGTTTAGTGACTTTAAACACATTGTTGGGTTGTTCAGGCTGGGTCATAGGGGATGTTTAGGGTTCATTCCCACCAAAACTGCTGGTTGAGTCACTTTGACCTGTAAGTAAATGACAAACATAATGATTACTACAAAATATACAACATTATATATATATATATCTATATATATATAGATATAGATATATATGATATTAATATATAATACCAATAAGATAATTATAATAATAGCAATGTTAATAATAATAATATTTTAAAAAAGATGTATTCTACACCCCCAGGAATAGAGTTATTCAATTTGTTTCATATAAACCCAGAAGTTGGGTTAAAAAACACAACCCAGCACGTGTTCTGTCCCATAGTGACCCAGGGGTGGGGTTAAAGTTGGATTCTTTTTTAACCCAGCAGTTTTTTAGTGTGAGCCTGTGGCCCGATGATGACAGCCTTTGCATCTGCAGTATATAGTATTATTATGGGCTGGGTGTCTGTGGCGGCGCCCAGTTAGTGACGCGTTTCCATCACCCAGCAGTGGTTGGTCTGCCAGAGAGGGTAGGCGGAGCTAAGCGGCTGCTTTTCCGCTCTCTGCAAGTGTTGCTAGTAAACAGTAATCTACTATGGCTGAACAAACAAAGAAAAGATGGATGACTACAGATACAACTTCAACAAGAAGTGAAAATCCAAAGAAGAAGAAACAAACTCGACGCTCAGATGAAGCAAATAGTCTGAAAAGGAAAGCGACCGTCAGCCAGGAAAATCAAGAGTTACAACCGGAGCCGACCGTGGACGTCTGGTTATCTCGCACGTATGCGCCTGCAATTGCCTTTTATCGCCACAAGGTGCTGCCAAATGCAAAACAATATACCAAAGTTAGTCTGAACATTGACCAATTTTATTTTGAAGTTAGTTTAATATTAGTCTGAAGTTAATTTAATATTAGTCTGAAGTTAGTCTTAAGTTAGTTTAATGTTAGTCTTAAGTTAGTTTAATGTCAGTCTGAAGTTAGTTTAATGTCAATCTGAAGTTAGTCTTAAGTTAGTTTAATGTCAGTCTGAAGTTAGTTTAATGTTAGTCTGAAGTTAGTTTAATGTCAGTCTGAAGTTAGTCTTAAGTTAGTTTAATGTCAGTCTGAAGTTAGTCTTAAGTTAGTTTAATGTTAGTCTGAAGTTAGTTTAATGTCAATCTGAAGTTAGTCTTAAGTTAGTTTAATGTCAATCTGAAGTTAGTCTTAAGTTAGTTTAATGTCAGTCTGAAGTTAGTTTAATGTCAATCTGAAGTTAGTCTTAAGTTAGTTTAATGTCAGTCTTAAGTTAGTTTAATGTCAGTCTGAAGTTAGTTTAATGTCAGTCTGAAGTTAGTCTTAAGTTAGTTTAATGTCAGTCTGAAGTTAGTCTTAAGTTAGTTTAATGTTAGTCTGAAGTTAGTCTTAAGTTAGTTTAATGTCAGTCTGAAGTTAGTTTAATGTCAGTCTGAAGTTAGTTTAATGTTAGTCTGAAGTTAGTCTTAAGTTAGTTTAATGTCAGTCTGAAGTTAGTTTAATGTTAGTCTGAAGTTAGTTTATTATTAGTCTGAAGTTAGTCTTAAGTTAGTTTAATGTTAGTCTGAAGTTAGTCTTAAGTTAGTTTAATGTTAGTCTGAAGTTAGTTTATTATTAGTCTGAAGTTAGTCTTAAGTTAGTTTAATGTTAGTCTGAACTTAGTTTATTATTAGTCTGAAGTTAGTCTTAAGTTAGTTTAATGTTAGTCTGAAGTTAGTTTATTATTAGTCTGAAGTTAGTCTTAAGTTAGTTCAATGTTAGTCTGAAGTTAGTTTATTATTAGTCTGAAGTTAGTCTTAAGTTAGTTTAATGTCAGTCTGAAGTAAGTTTAATGTTACTCTGAAGTTAGTTTATTATTAGTCTGAAGTTAGTTTAATGTTTGTTGCGGGGTTCTCTCTCAGACTCCTCCAACCAATTGGGAAAACACAGGCATAGCCGAAAAATGCAGTTTGGTGTAATTTATTTTTTTCCGGCCTCCCAAAGTGCAGTGATTATTTACAACAAAAATACAGGAAAAATACTAAACACAAAATTTACAAGTGAATAACGCAGGAGTTCCACATCAACTCACAGGCAAAAATCACAAAAAGTAGTATCAATGCAAAAACAGTTCTCTCAGTAGTTACCTCCTCTGTAACAAACTCTCTATCTCCCTTTAAAGCCCAAGGCAGCACCTTATATACCCGAAGCCCCGCCTACTGGGCGTTATCAATAACATAATTTTTTACCACAAATATATTTTCTCATTATTTCCAGTGGCAGGAGCTTTTAAACTTTTAACACAGTTTCTAATAAGATTGTATACATTTTAATAACCATTTTTATCAGACCAACACAATATACTTGGAATATATAGATATGAAAACCCCAAAGCCCGTATGATCAGGTCACGTGATCATGAATCGCACAGCATACCGGGATATTTAATATCCGGAAATGGGACGCTCCGTTTCTCTTACCAGCCTCGCATACGGCGCATGGCGGCATTAATATGCAGCGCACCTCGAGGTAAGGAAACCTAATGTTGTGTAAATGTGTGCCAAGGTTAACAATAGACTTCCAAGTGTGCACCCTTGGTCGTGCTACTGAAACGGAGAGGGGAGAAAGGAATAATGGAGTTTTCAGGCGGATTAGAGACACTGATGGAGAGGGAAAAGTTTGGTGTGTGTATGTGCATGTGTGTCTATGTGTGCGTGTGTCTGGGTGCGCGCTGCCCGCAGTCAGTGACGGAGCCGCTCCGTCACAATGTTAGTCTGAAGTTAGTTTAATGTTAGTCTGAAGTTGAATATTAGTCTGAAGTTAGTCTAAAGTTAGTTTAATGGAAGTCTGAAGTTAGTCTGAAGTTAGTTTAATGTTATTCTGAAGTTAGTTGAATATTACTCTGAAGTTAATCTGAAGTTAGTTTAAAGTTAGTCTGAAGTTAGTTTATTATAAGTCTGAAGTTAGTTTAATATTAGTCTGAAGTTAGTGTAAAATTAGTTTAATATTAGTCGAAAGGTAGCTTAATATTAGTCTGAAGATACTTCAATGTTAGTTTAAAGTTAGTTCAATGTTCGTCTAAAGTTAGTTTAATGTTAGCCTGAAGTTGGTTTAATTTTAGTCTGAAGTTGGTCTGATGTTCTTCTGTTTGTTCTGCAGGCAGCTGGAGATGATGTTCACATCCGGGTTGAAGCTGCTCCAGGTGAGAAAATTTTCGTTTTTCACTTTTGTTGGACTGTGATGTTGGACTGTGATGTTTGTTGGACTGTGATGTTGGACTGTGATGTTTGACTGTGATGTTTGTTGGACTGTGATGTTTGACTGTGATGTTGGACTGTGATGTTTGTTGGACTGTGATATTTGACTGTGATGTTTGTTGGACTGTGATGTTTGTTGGACTGTGAAATTTGACTGTGATGTTGTACTGTGATGTTTGTTGGACTGTGATTTTTGTTTGATTGTGATGTTTGTTGGACTGTGATTTTTGTTTGATTGTGATGTTAGACCGTGATGTTTGTTTGACTGTGTTGTTTGTTTGACTGTGATGTATGACTGTGATGTTTGTGATGTTTGACTGTTATTTTGGTTTGACTGTGATGTTTGTTTGACTGTGATGTTTGATTGTGATATTAGACTGTGATGTTGGACTGTGATGTTGGATTGTGATGTTGGACTGTGATGTTTGTGATGTTTGACTGTGATGTGGGTTTGACTGTGATGTTTGTTGGGCTGTGATGTTTTTTGACTGTGATGTTGGGCTGTGATGTTTGACTGTGATTTTGGTTTTACTGTGATGTTGAACTGTGATATTTGTTGGGCTGTGATGTTTTTTTGACTGTGATGTTGGATTGTGATTTTTGTTAGACTGTGATGTTTGTTTGACTGTGATGTTGGGCTGTGATGTTGGGCTGTGATGTTTATGATGTTTGACTGTGATGTTTTTTGGATTGTGATGTTTGACTGTGATGTTGGATTGTGATGTTGGATTGTGATGTTTGACTGTGATGTTGGATTGTGATGTTTGACTGTGACGTTGGATTGTGATGTTTGACTGTGACGTTGGATTGTGATGTTTGACTGTGATGTTTGTGATGTTTGACTGTGAGGTTTGTTTGATTGTGATGTTTGACTGTGATGATTGTTTGACTGTGATGTTTGCTTGACTGTGATGTTGGACTGTGATGTTGGACTGTGATGTTGGACTGTGATGTTTGACTGTGAGGTTTTCTTTGATTGTGATGTTTGACTGTGATTTTGGTTTGACTGTGATGTTTTGCTGTGATGTTTGTTTGACTGTGATGTTTGACTGTGATCGTTGACTGTGATGTTGGATTGTGATGTTTGTTTGACTGTGATGTTCGACTGTGATCGTTGACTGTGATGTTGGATTGTGATTTTGGAGTGTGATGTTGGACTGTGATGTTGGATCGGGATGTTGGATTGTGATATTTGACTGTGAGGTTTGTTTGACTGTGATGGTTGACTGTGATTTTGGTTTGACTGTGATGTTGGGCTGTGATGTTTGTTTGACTGTAATGTTTGACTGTGATGTTTGACTGATCTTTGACTGTGATGTTGGGCTGTGATGTTGGACTGTGATATTTGTGATGTTGGACTGTGATGTTTGCCTGTGATTTTTGTCAGACTGTCATGTTGGATTGTGATGTTGGACTGTGATGTTGGGCTGTGATGTTGGGCTGTGATGTTCGTGATTTTGAACTGTGATGTTGGGCTGTGATGTTCGTGATGTTGGACTGTGATGTTTGCCTGTGATGGACTGTGATGTTTGTTTGACTGTGATGTTGGACTGTGATGTTTGACTGTGATGTTTGTTGGGCTGTGATGTTTTTTTGACTGTGATGTTGGACTGTGATGTTGGATTGTGATGTTGGACTGTGATGTTAGATTGTGATGTTTATGATGTTTGACTGTGATGTTTGTTTGACTGTGATGTTGGGCTGTGATGTTTATGATGTTTGTTTGACTGTGATGTTGGATTGTGATGTTGGATTGTGATCTGTGTTTGACTGTGATGTATGACTGTGATGTTTGTGATGTTTGACTGTTATTTTGGTTTGACTGTGATGTTTGTTTGACTGTGATGTTTGATTGTGATATTAGACTGTGATGTTGGACTGTGATGTTGGATTGTGATGTTTGTGATGTTTGACTGTGATGTGGGTTTGACTGTGATGTTTGTTGGGCTGTGATGTTTTTTTGACTGTGATGTTGGATTGTGATTTTTGTTAGACTCTTATGTTTGTTTGACTGTGATGTTGGGCTGTGATGTTTGTTGGGCTGTGATGTTTGACTGTGATGTGGGTTTGACTGTGATGTTTGTTGGGCTGTGATGTTTTTTTGACTGTGATGTTGGATTGTGATTTTTGTTAGACTCTTATGTTTGTTTGACTGTGATGTTGGGCTGTGATGTTTGTTTGACTGTGATGTTTGACTGTGATTTTTTGACTGTGATTTTTGTCAGACTGTGATGTTTGACTGTGATTTTTGTCAGACTGTGATGTTTGACTGTGATTTTTGTCAGACTGTGATGTTTGACTGTGATTTTTGTCAGATTGTGATGTTGGATTGTGATGTTGGGCTGTGATGTTCGTGATTTTGGACTGTGATGTTCGTGATTTTGGATTGTGATGTTGGGCTGTGATGTTCGTGATTTTGGACTGATGTTGGGCTGTGATGTTCGTGATTTTGGACTGTGATGTTGGGCTGTGATGTTCGTGATTTTGGACCGTGATGTTAGACAATGATATTTGCTTGACTGTGATGTTGGACTGTGATGTTTGACTGTGATTTTTTTTTAAGACTGTGATGTTAGACTGTGATGTTTGTTTGACTGTGATGTTTGTTTGACTGTGATGTTGGAATGTGATTGTGGACTGTGATGTTTGTTTGACTTTGATGCTGGACTGTGATGTTAGACTGTGATGTTTGTTTGACTGTGTTGTTGGAGTTACCAGTGCTGGATATCATTGGCCAGATCAGTAGCTGGCTTCGGCACATTTTGTCCACTTCCCTGCGCCATAATGTTGGACTGTGATGTTTGTTTGACTGTGATGTTTGTTTGACTCTAATGTTGGACTCTGATGTTGGACTGTGATGTTGGACTCTGTGTCTCCTCAGACATCTCTGATAACGGCACGCTACAGTTCTGTCACGTCCACAGCAGGTTCATGATGAGTCTGGAGGGCACGGGAGACAAGATCTACCTGCAATGCACAGGACCCTACCTGTTGTACATGGACGTGTGCTATAAGAACCTGAGTGTGGAGGACAGCACGGCCGTGCTGCAGGTGAGGGGGGGTGAAGCTCCAGTCAGCTCCTTCACCCTGCAGGCTTCACATGAGGCCTGCAGGGGGCTCCACAGTACCATCAACCTGAGGGCCAAACAGGGAGTGAGTGTGGGCCTGCTCCTCACAGGCAACTTCAAGATCATGAACATGACTGTGGGCCTTACCTATCTGCTAAGGGGCTCTGTGATTTCTGATGAGAATGGGCCCTGTGAGAAAGAGATGGAGGGCAGAGCGGACTCAGGACTGGTTTAGCCCCCTCAGTGTGTTAGCAGCAGAGCAGGACTCAGTCTGAAGGCAGGACACTGTTGACTGACAGTCTTCTTCTTCTTCTCGGTGCTTCTTCAGAATTATTTTTTATATGAAATGTAAAAATGGACCATGAGGAAGAACTGTGAACCAGCAGGTTGTTTTTTTGGTTTTGTGTTTGGGCTGTAAAACCTCAGGTAGTATGAAAAATAATTACTATTCCCCTGAGCACAAAGAGACGTATTCAAAACATCATTCAAACAACAATTATGAAAATTACATTATTATTATTAAGTCAGGGCGACACCTGAAGCTGTCCAGCATGCAAGTCGTCACATTTAAAAGCTCTTATTGACTGATAACTGACATGCTGATTGATATAAGCTCAGACTCTGAATCCAGTCAGGAGGCTTTTTACAAAGAAACTCTGTAAAGTCCGAATACGTCTGAGAGGTATTTTTATGTTTCTTTTGTGTGTCTCAGCCCTCCTGCAGTAAGATGAGTGGCTGTTTTCACAGTGATACTCAGATCTAAGTGGATTACACACATGACGCTGTGAGGTTTTGTTTTAAACAACGTTTGTTAAAGTAAAATAATGATTCAGCTGTTTGTTCGAAAACCTGCTGCTCGTTCAGGGTTTTCACTCCTCAGGTGCCTTCTAGTTTTAATGTATAAAAGTATGTTCCCCATGTAACTGATTATTTATTTCAGTAGTTGTGCAGTACAAAATGAATGTATTTCTTATTGGTGCTTTTATTCCTATGTGAAGCTCCGATCTGAGTCTCATAAAGACTTATAAAAATGAAGGCTCTAAACATGCTAAAGACACTCCCACAGTGTTCATCACCGACCCTTCTATTGTCTGAGCTCTGGGCTTTCAATGGCTAACATGTCGGCAACATGTCTGTGGTGTTAGCTCGATCTTAGCAACATGTCTTTAGTGTTAGCTCACATCTTAGCAACATATTTGTGTTTGCTCACATGGTGGCAACATGTCTGTGGCGTTAGCTCACATCTTAGCAACATGTCTGTGTTAGCTCACATCTAAGCAACGTGTCTGTGGTCCTAGCTCTCATTTTGGCAACATGTCTGTGGTATTCGCTCACATGTTGGCAACATGACTGTGGTGCTAGCTCACATGTTGGCAACATGACTGTGGTGCTAGCTCACATCTGAGCAACATGTCTGTGTTAGCTCACATGTTAGCAACACATCTGTGTTGCTAGCTCACATCTTAGCAACATATCTGTGTTAGCTGTCATGTTAGCAACATGTCTGTGTTGCTAACTCACACGTTAGCAACATGTCTATGTTAGCTCACATGTTAGCAACATGTCTATGTTAGCTCACATGTTAGCAACATGCTGTGTCAGCTCACATGTTAGCAACATGTCTGTGTTAGCTCTCATGTTAGCAACATATCTGTGTTAGCTCTCATGTTAGCAACATATCTGTGTTAGCTCTCATGTTAGCAACATGTCTGTGTTAGCTCTCATGTTAGCAACATGTCTGTGTTAGCTCTCATGTTAGCTCACATGTTAGCAACATGTCTGTGTTAGCTCATATGTTAGCAACATATCTGTGTTAGCTCTCATGTTAGCAACATGTCTGTGTTAGCTCACATGTTAGCAACATGTCTGTGTTAGCTCACATGTTAGCAACATGTCTGTGTTAGCTCTCATGTAAGCAACATGTCTGTGTTAGCTCACATGTGAGCAACATGTCTGTGTTAGCTCATATGTTAGCAACATATCTGTGTTAGCTCTCATGTTAGCAACATGTCTGTGTTAGCTCACATGTTAGCAACATGTCTGTGTTAGCTCTCATGTAAGCAACATGTCTGTGTTAGCTCTCATGTAAGCAACATGTCTGTGTTAGCTCTCATGTAAGCAACATGTCTGTGTTGGCTCTCATGTTAGCTCACATGTGAGCAACATGTCTGTGTTAGCTCTCATGTGAGCAACATGTCTGTGCTAGCTCTCATGTGAGCAACATGTCTGTGCTAGCTCTCATGTAAGCAACATGTCTGTGTTGGCTCTCATGTTAGCAACATGTCTGTGTTGGCTCTCATGTTAGCTCACATGTTAGCAACATGTCTGTGTTGGCTCTCATGTTAGCTCACATGTTAGCAACATGTCTGTGTTAGCTCACATGTTAGCAGACAGGGTAAAGACAGAAGACCTGCATGTTTGAATCTGCACTCTATAATCTTTGTAATGTTTGTGTTTCTGCTGAGTGTTTAAAGGAGCAGCTGTTCCTGTGAGCCTCTTTGAATAAACTCTATGAGTGAAGCTGTAATATTTGATGTGTAAGTCATGTTGTTATAATGATGAATAATATTAATGGTGAAGTTTATATGTGCAGGTTTAAACACCCTGTCGCTACTCTTGTTTAATGGTTTTGATTTCATCCACTGCACACAGAATGTAAATGATGAAGATATCAGTGAATGTTTGCTAAATGAGTTTAAACTTTCTCACCATAGAAGAAGCAGAGATGTTGAATGAAAAGGTGAGAAGAGAATGACTGTTGTTCCTCAGGGATTAAAATAACTTCCTGTAAGCTCTGAATGAAACTGTAATAAAGAGTTTCCATGTGGAGATAAGCTCCTCTCCTTTGTTTTCACCGCTCTCTCTGTTTGTCTGAGTGTCAGCGGTTTCATCATCATTAGCCCACACTGTAAACGATCTTACTGAAAGTGAAAGTACAGCGAGGAGGCAGCTCTCTGACGTAACTGTACAGGATGTGTTTCCAGGTGTGTTTCTTTAATAAAGGCAGGGCATGAACTGTGTTTGATTCTTGATCTGCAGCTCAGCTTCTTTCAGTTTGCTCTTGTCGCGTGTAAAAGTAGAACAACAGGTTCACAGGGGAATATTTCCAGGCTTTCCAAGATGAAAACACGTGTGGACCAGTTTGACCGCTTCTCTGGTATCAGGAAATGTGTACGCTGGAGTGTGTCTGAACATGAGCTATATGTTGAACATTAACATGACTCACTACATGATGCAATGATACAATGTTACAGTGTTACAATTTCATGTAACAGACACTTTTGTCCAAAGCGACGTACATCTGAGAGTGAATACAACACAAGCAACAATCGAGACAGGAGGGGGCGGAGTCAGGAAGAGCCAACACACAGCTTCAGGTGCGACCGGACACAGGTGCTGACAGGCAGAGCACAGAGGCAACGCACGGGGAGTAAAGAAGCATCATCATCAATATAATCCATAACTTCAGTATAATGGAAGTGTTCATAAAGAGCTGGGTCTGTAGCTTCTTCTTACAGGTGAAAGGGACTCTGCGGACCGAATGGCGTTTGGTAGCTCGTTCCACCACCGGTGGGCGACTGAGGAGAAGAGTCTAGTTAGAGACTGAGGGCCCTGTTGTGATGGGAGGACCAGGTGCCTTTCATTGGCAGAGTGTACAATGCAAAGGTAAATAAGTTAACAGGTGTGACTGAAGAGAAGTTCTCTGTGTGAAACACTGCCTGCTGAAGGTTTATCTTACAGCAGTCACTATTAAACCCAGCATGCTCCACTTTCATCTGTTAACCAGGTTTGAACATTCACACGCTCAGAGGTCAAAGGTAGGCCGGTGCCACGATGAAGTTACTGAGTGGGCGGTGAAAAATGGCGAAGGGGAAAACCTTTTCAAAGAGGAGGCAACAGTGGATGAGAGCAGTTCTCTGTCTCAGGTCTGCCATGTCTTTGTGCGTCTGTACATTATAACCAATAGGAATATTAGGGCTAGAATAAACCACTCTGGTGGAAGCTTTGAATGAAACATACTGAATATAGAGAGTAATAACGACAACATGAGATGACTGTTTCAAATGAGGTATCATTTTTATCCAACAGCTGATGTGAAGCCAAAATGAACCTGAGTGTCGTCACAAAGGGAAGGCACAACAGAAGCCGTATGAACGGCTGATGTCAGCTTATTCAAACGGATTTCATGGTTCCCTCTGATGAAAACAAAGCTTTAGTGTCCAAACAAAACCGTCATACCACACTCAGGGCTAACACAGGGGCCTTCATATTCACTAGTATGTAGGTCTGTGCTGTGACAGCAGTTTAAAGCCACTTTGCTGCAGACAGGTTGATCTCCACAGGACAAAGGTCACCTTTATGACACTTTATTTATAGACTCGTTCAGGACTCTGAACCTTTCTGTGAAACTGCTGCTGCAGAGTGAACACATAAAGCTGCTTCACACACACACACACACACACACACACCCAGCAGAACATTGCTTGTGTGTGGCGTCGAGGCTCGACAGCTGAAAGTATGAGTGCTGTACTAGTGCAGGGCAACGATGGCAACGACAGAGCAGAACCTGCAGACGGTTCTGAGAGGAAACCCTTTTAAAATAAAATCGTGTAAATGAAACAGAAGGAAGATTTAGAAAGGGTCAGAAGCTTGTAGCTGGAGGCAGCGTGCAGCGACGCTCTCAGATGCAGACTCTGCGGGGTGGTGAAACCTGTGGCAGGTCGAGGGTTCAGGGTTTGTGGGTTTGAGAAATGACTGCTGAGGTTTCAGGTGAGCAGCAGTTTCAACCACAACAGGTTTCCCTGCAGGTATCCTGGAGGATAATAAAGTGTACATTTATGAGCTTACACTGTGCAGGGACACAGCTCTCTGTCTCAGAGCTTTATTGATGCTGCTGACTCGTTGATGAACAGATGAACAGAGTCTGTGAGGTGTCTGTGACTTTCATAAATGCAGCAGGTCAAACATGCAGACCTGTGGTCTGAGGCGTGCTCAGAGAGTGAATGACTCTCAGGAGAATGCCCCCCACCCCCACCCCCACCCCGTGGTGCAGCTGAGTTTGATCCGTCCTGAATGCACAGAAAATGACAGACTCAGTATATAAATGTGAGTTTGTGAGGCCTGCCGGTCGGCGCACATCAGATCCCTGTGCTTCCATCTGATCATGTCAGCAGCAGGTGCTTCACTGTGGAGGTACAGACAGAGACACTGGTGCTGCAGGAACACAGGCCCCGCCCTCAGTCAGCATGGAAACAGACATCCTGTGTGTGTGTGTGTGTGTGTGTGCATGCTTTTTTCCCACATGTTCCTGATTTAACAACTGAACTGAAAATGCTGAATTTACTCTTCAAATATAAACACATCAGTAAAGATAAAGTGTCGACAGCAGTTAAGAACAAAAACGTTTATTTTCTCTTTTAGTTTAAAAATGTATTTACAGTTATTTGTTCTTTGTACAGTTTGTTTATATACAGAGGTGAGCAGTGCACACGCTCAGTGCAGGTACACACAGGTGCTTAAACAGTCTTCATGGAGGTTTGGGCTGTTGGACGCCCACTTCCTATCACAACCGCTCACACACCTTGCTGCTGTGTTTGCATGTCAGTTATTACTGATTAAAATCATCTTATTTCTTTAAGTCTTTGTTGTTTTAATGTGTAACTTTTGTAAATATGAGTTTCTATTGAAAGTCAGCCACAGAGATCACTGAGTTTAGTTGGACAGGTTTCCAGGTGGAAGTGAATTCATTTCAAGTCTCTGTAATGTGGATTAAAGAAGCAGCTCAGCGCCCTCACTGCTATGTGTTCGCTCATCGGTCTGTCTCTGGCCTCAGGAGTGCATTTATAGAGATGTAAAGCTGTGACTATAGAAACAGGTGAAACTATCAGATACAACAACAACATTATATTCGTACGATTGACAACCATACCTAATCTATCTGCACAGCTTTATGGAGTCAGAATGTGATCAGTGATTCAGAGTTGGATCACATTCACATGTTCACAGTCAGTGTGCTCTTTAAGTCTTAATAATATCACATTCACACCATCAAGCTGTTTGAAGAGCTCTGACATCCTCTTCACACCTGGTGGAGTTCAAGGCTCCGTCCCTGCTCTCTCTGAACTGTTAAACAACCTCTGAAGTCATCATGTTACAGCTTGTTGACTCGCTGACTTGCTGACTCGTTGACTCGTTGACTCGCAGCTGCAGTGATTGGCAGCAGTTTGTTGTTTGTCAGCTGAAGCTGAAAATGTGAAACATGAAGAGTGACGGTGAAACCAGGACTGATGTCTCTGTGAAGACGTGAAACTAACGAGCTGACGGGAGATAAGAGCTGTATAAACAGTGTGTGAGTGTGTGTGAGTGTGTGTGAGTGTGTGCGTGTCTCTGCAGTGAGACACGTGTAGGCGTGTGGACAGATTTAGAACAACAACAGTGATGCAAGTCAGCGTGGGCGGGACAATAACAGTGATGTAACAGTCGACAGTTTCTCTGTCAGAGGAAGTTCCTCTGGGTCGAGATGAGATACAGGTGAACAGAGACAGGTACATCTGTTGTTGTCTCACTGCTTTTCCTCTCGTTGGTTCAGGTGAAAGTTGTGACCTGTGAAGGCTCCACGTGCTCTGTGCAGCTCAGTGTAGACATGAAGAGAGTTTCTGTGCCTTTAAAAAGGAAGCACATCTTTAACCTCAGAGAGGACGACGCTCCACGACCGCTCTGACTGCACAGAGAAAACCTCACTCATCATATCTTTCCCGAACGCCGTTACAGAGCTCAGGCTCAAGATCAAGTCAGTAAAAACAGGATGGACAATTCAAAGTGTGTCCTCCTCAGAGGGTCACATGTTCAGAGGGATACTGTAAGAAGAAGCTTCACACACTCAGTGTCAGACTGCTCATCCTGCATTCACGCTGAAACATGAACTCTTGTCAGGGACAGTTCACCTGAGTGCTCCTACAGCCACAGGAGACAGAAACATGGCCGACCACAGTGAACGTTGGCTTGTGATCGTCTAATGGCTCTGTGAGGTTTGTTTGTCTGCAGACCGAGATACAGAAACACATTACGACTTCAAGCCATCTGAAGTCTGAAGACATCCAAACTCCTGCAGCACCTGAACGCAGCATTAGTTCTTCAATAAGACAGAATCACAGGTTGGAGAGGAATCAATCGAGCTCCCGTGATGCTCTGCAGCAGACTGACCCACATGAACAGCGGCAGAGCTTTCACACCTGTCAGCGTGTTTCTGTGAACCACCCCGTTCACACTCGGCAGGTGTAAATCAGATGTTTGTCTCGTCCTGATAAACTCTGGCCGAGACTCAAATAAAGAGGTGTGTAATCATTAAACCGGTCTGTTGGAGAGGGAATCCCTGGCTCCTCCCTCCTCCTGCTGCAGCGGGGCGGGATCCTGATGCGTCTGGGATTCCCACTTTCACTGTAGGTGTGTGGGAAGAGATGGCCTATATCAGGCAGAGTCTCCTCACACACTCTCACAGGCAGCATCATGGACTCACAGCAGGCCGCTCAGGAGGAGGCGCTGGTGGAGGCGGGTGGAGGTTCACCTGCAGACCCAGGCCGGGGAGGCCTCAGGTGTGCCGTCGCAGGTGTGATGGGATTGGTCAATTTGGCTCTGGTGATAGGCTTCATCCTGCACGTGTTCATGTTCACACCTTCATGCAGACAGGTGAGAATATACCATTGACCTGTCTGTCTGTGTGTAATCTGTGTGTCTGTCTGTCTGTCTGTGTGTAATTTGTCTGTCTGTAATCTGTGTGTCTGTCTTTCTGTCTGTCTGTCTGTCTGTGTGTCTGTCTGTCTGTCTGTCTGTGTGTAATCTGTGTGTCTGTCTGTCTGTGTGTAATCTGTCTGTCTGTCTGTGTGTCTGTCTGTCTGTGTGTAATCTGTCTGTCTGTCTGTCTGTCTGTCTGTGTGTAATCTGTCTGTCTGTAATCTGTGTGTCTGTCTGTCTGTGTGTCTGTGTGTAATCTGTCTGTCTGCCTGTCTGTCTGTGTGTAATCTGTATGTGTGTAATCTGTCTGTCTGTAATCTGTGTGTCTGTCTGTCTGTGTGTGATCTGTCTGTGTGTCTGTCTTTCTGTCTGTCTAATCTGTGTGTCTGTCTGTCTGTCTGTCTGTCTGTCTGTGTGTAATCTGTCTGTGTGTAATCTGTGTGTCTGTCTGTCTGTGTGTAATCTGTCTGTCTGCCTGTCTGTCTGTGTGTAATCTGTCTGTCTGTCTGTCTGTCTGTGTGTAATCTGTCTGTCTGTAATCTGTGTGTCTGTCTGTCTGTCTGTCTGTCTGTGTGTAATCTGTCTGTCTGTAATCTGTGTGTCTGTCTGTCTGTGTGTCTGTCTGTCTGTGTGTAATCTGTCTGTCTCTAACCCGTCTGTCTGTCTACAGGAAGCTCCTCTGTCTGCTGCAGGAAGTGTCTACACATCCACCAAACTGCAAAGTAAGCGTGTGTGATATTTCACTTCCTGTTGACATGTGGTCGTCTGAGCGTGCTCATGAGTGTCACCCTGTCTCTCTCTCCTCAGTGAGTGATGAAGACGGTCGGTACGACATCTTCACTGTAAATAAAACTGCACGCTACTTCATCTATGGCTGGGTGAGGCTGTCAGAGGTCAGCGGCGAGGAGCTGGATCTCCGCGTGGCCGACATGGCCGGGGGCAGTCAGCCCCGAACCATCCAGAAGAGTTACACCAGCCAGAAGGAGGTCTTCTTTAACAGGAGCATCCTGATGACCCACGGCCTCCGAGTGAGCCTTTACCTGAAATCAGCTTTCACAGACAGCCTGTTCCACCTGTATGAACTCTGACCTGCAGTCACACTAAATATACTCCCTCATGTTTTTATGTGTTCACCTCAACGGAAACTTCCAGAGCTGAAAATAGAATCAAACTCCAGAGTGCCAAACTCTGCAGGTCCTGTCTTGTCCACTTGAGGCTGTCTCTGGCAGCGAGTCAGTCCCCATAGAGCCCCATGTTAAAATTCTCACCACTGCATTACCTTTCACTGTATTATATATGTAGAGAAGCTGTATATACATCTTGTGTAGATATAGAGGCTTTCAAACTGTAAATATTCTATAAATCCTAAATAAAACGTTTCCTGCAGACCTGTGCGCTGTGATGTTCTGAAGCATTTGAAGGAACAGTGAAAGAAGCACTAAGGTTACTAACCCTAACCCTAACACTGGTGTCGACACTTACATGACAGGTCAGGTCACACTCTGCTCAGAGACAGGAGAAGATCTGCTCTAACACTTTGTTCATGTTCCTACATTCAGCTTTATTTTGCAGAAATCTGCTGAATAATTCCTCGTTCATGTTTTTCTTATAAGATCTTTATGCTGAACAGACATCAGGGATCACTCCATCACTTTGTGTTAGCTCACTTTAAAGGTGAGCCAGTGATCCGTTTAAACCTTTAGAGCCAGAGCTAAAGTCAGTAACAGGTATCAATCAATCAAATTCAATCAATCAATCAATCAATCAATCAAATTTTATTTGTATAGCGCCAAATCATAACCAGGGTTATCTCGAGACACTTTACAGAAAGAGCAGGTCTAGACCGACTCTTTGTTAAGTTATTCAAAGAGAGGCCCAACATCAATCCACCATGAGTAGCACTTAGCAATTCGGCACATTGGCAGAAAAACTTCCTTTTAACAGGCAGAAACCTCGAGCAGAACCAGACTCATGTTGAACAGCCATCTGCCTCGACTGGATGGGCCGAAAATGGGATAGAAGGAGATGCAGGATAGAGACAGGCAAAGAGAGCAACAACAACATATGTTCTTGTTACCACAACAACATATGTCCTTGTTACATGAACAACAACAGACACATACTTATGGTTACAATGCCAATAATAGTGGTAGACTAGGGTGAAGATTGGCTAAATGAATAAATAAATAAATAAATAAATTAGCGAGAGAAGCAGAGTAATGATAAAGGCTGAGGTAATCATAATTGTAACAGTTGAAGTCAACAGGTCTACTATTAGCATTAGCAGCAACAATAATGAAACTATGGGGAAGGCTGATGTTAGTAGTTGTTGCAGTCGAGCAGGTCCACAGCAGCAGGTGGTCTGCAGCAACGATCCTCAGGAACCTTCAAGACAAGGGAGCACAAGAACTCCCGGGAAGATATGTGGTTAGTAAAGTTAATGGGACCAGAAGATACAGAGTTAATGAGCTGCATTAATATGACAGAGAGAGAGAGAGAGAGAGTCAGAGAGAGAGGAAGAGAGAGAGAGAGAGAGAGAGTCAGAGAGTCAGAGAGAGAGAGACAGAGAGAGAAGCTTGGTGTGTCAGATCCCCCCGGCAGTCTAAACCTATAGCAGCATAACTATGGGCTAGTCCAAGCCTGAGCCAGCCCTAACTATAAGCTTTATCAAAGAGGAAAGTTTTAAGTCTACTCTTAAAAGAAGAGAGGGTGTCTGCCTCCCGGACCTTGACTGGTAGATTGTTCCAGAGGAGGGGGGCCTGGTAATTGAAGGCTCTACCTCCAACACTACTCTTAGAGACTTTAGGTACCACAAGCAGGCCTGCATCCTGGGAGCGCAATGTTCTAGAGGGGTAATATGGCACTATGAGCTCTTTAAGATATGTTGGTGCCTGACCATTAAGAGCTTTGTAAGTAAGAAGAAGGATTTTAAATTCTATTCTATATTTTACAGGAAGCCAGTGCAGAGAGGCTAATACAGGAGAGATGTGATCTCTCTTCCTAGTTCTTGTCAGCACACGTGCTGCAGCATTTTGTACCAGCTGCAGAGTTTTTAGTGACTTATTAGGGCAGCCTGATAGTAACGAGTTACAATAATCCAACCTGGAAGTAACGAATGCATGGACTAGTTTTTCTGCATCGTTTTGAGACAAGATGTGTCTGATGTTTGTTGCGAAGATGAAAGAAGGCTGTCCTTGATATTTGTTTTATGTGGGAGATGAAGGACATATCCTGATCAAATAGAACTCCCAGATTCCTAACAGTAGTGCTGGATGCCAGGCTGATGCCATCTAGGGCAGCTATATCATTAGAGAAAGAGTCTCTAAGGTGTTTTGGGCCGAGCACAATAACTTCAGTTTTGTCTGAATTAAGTAGCAGAAAGTTTCTAGTCATCCAGATCTTTATGTCCTTAAGGCATGCTTCTAGTTTAGATAGCTGATTGGTTTCATCTGGCTTCATAGATAAGTATAATTGAGTATCATCTGCATAACAATGAAAATTAATGGAGTGTTTCCTCATGATATTACCCAGAGGAAGCATATATAAGGTAAAAAGAATCGGTCCGAGCACAGAACCTTGTGGAACTCCATGACTAACTTTGGTTTGCATAGAGGACACATCATGAACATTAACAAACTGAGATCGATCTGATAGATAAGATTTAAACCAACTTAGTGCAGATCCTGTAATGCCAATTAAATGTTCTAATCTCTGTAACAGGATGTGATGGTCTATCGTGTCGAAAGCGGCACTAAGATCTAACAGGACAAGTACAGAGAGAAGTCCTCTGTCTGAAGCAGTAAGTAGATCATTTGAAACTCGCACAAGGGCTGTCTCAGTGCTGTGGTGGACTCTAAATCCTGACTGAAAGTCCTCAAATAAACTGTTGTTATGAAGAAAGTCACATAATTGATTAGCGACTGCTTTCTCAAGGATCTTTGAGATAAAAGGAAGGTTAGATATAGGTCTATAGTTAGCTAAGGTGCCTGAATCTAGGGTAGGCTTTTTAAGAAGTGGCTTAATTACAGCTAGTTTAAAAGACTGGGGTACATAGCCCGTCGATAAAGACATATTGATCATATCTAGTAAGGAAGTGCTAATTGAGGGAAAGACTTCCTTAAGCAGCTTGGTTGGAATCGGGTCTAAAAGACAGGTTGATGGTTTAGACGAAGATATCAGAGAATTTAGCTCAGGAAGGTCAATTGGAGAAAAACAGTCAAGGTAAACATCAGGTTTTTGAGCAGTTTCCAAAGATACATCTGCACCAGTTAACGGCAGGAGGTTAGCATTCAGGTAGAAGCATTTGAAACAGGAAGTGACATCACAGTAAGTGAACATACCAGCGTAGGTTTGAAGGGTTCATGTGCGAGGTAGCGTACTGGCGGTCACTGGTTACTGACAGGCCGATGGTAAAATGGACAGACTGTTTAATATGGAATCAGTGTGATTATAAAGTGTGTCGTGACTCTGCTGATGTGTTTTGTGGAGTCTGAATGTTCTTGTGTCATCAGCTGTTTCTTATAAGAGAACCAGGTGTTTGTGCAGGCTGAGCCTCAGCAGAGCGACAGGAACACAGAGACGTCCTTTTCATCAAATCAGACAAATACACACAGAGCTGAAGCGCCATGTCAGCTCCGGCTCAGAGAGCTTCACAGTGAAACTGGAGCTCTGTCTGAGGAGACGTCAGGGCCTGCAGGAACAACAGTCCTGTCCAGACACATTAACTTCCACTGTTACGCACTGTTTAAAGCTTAACGCTGTTTAAAGAGCACAAACAAGAAGTTTGAGGATGTTCAAGCTCTTCTGTTCTGCTCACACACACACACACACACACAGTGAACTATTTATAGATTCAGTCTCTGTTCAGCCAAAAGCGAGAGGCTACAGGCTCTGTGTCATCATTATGATGCAACAGGTGAAGCAACACCTCCACCCCTCCACCCTTTCACCTATCAGATTAAAGAGTACTCTAACACAGGTGACTCTGTGTTGTTGTTGTGAATATTGGAATGTTAAACGCAGCATCAAGACGTCTCTGTTTCGGTTTCACTCATGTCTCATTAAATCACTGAGCAGAAAAAAAACCAAACAGTGAAAATGGTAAAAAAAGAATAAAGGTGATGTTTGGAGGAGCCTGTGACAGAAATGGAATGCAGCCGGTGAGACAGGTCGAAAATAACCTGTCCGGCTCACTCAGAAAGCTGCTGCTATAATTAGACACATCACCTGCCTGAGCTACAGCACCTGCATCTGTTCATGTGTTCATCTGTTCTGTGCTAATGTGTTCATGTGTTCATGTGTACATGTGTACATGTGTTCATGTGGTCATGTGTTCATGTGGTCATGTGTTCATCTGTTCATGTGGTCATGTGTACATGTGTACATGTGTTCATGTGTACATGTTCATGTGTTCATGTGGTCATGTGTTCATGTGGTCATGTGTTCATGTGTTCATATGGTCATGTGTACATGTGTACATGTGTACATGTGTACATGTGTTCATGTGTACATGTTCATGTGTTCATGTGTTCATGTGTACATGTGTTCATGTGTTCATGTGTACATGTGTTAATCTGTTGTGTGCTAATGTGTTCATGTGTACATGTGTACATGTGTTCATGTGTACATGTGTACATGTGTTAATCTGTTGTGTGCTAATGTGTTCATGTGTACATGTGTACATGTGTACATGTGTTCATGTGTACATGTTCATGTGTACATGTTCATGTGTCCATGTGTTCATGTGGTCATGTGTACGTGTACATGTGTTGATGTGTACATGTGTTCATGTGTTCATGTGGTCATGTGTACGTGTTCATGTGTTCATAAGGTCATGTGTTCATGTGTACACGTGTTCATGTGTACACGTGTTCATGTGTTCATGTGGTCATGTGTTCATGTGTTCATGTGTCCATGTGTCCATGTGGTCATGTGTACATGTGTTCATGTGTATGTGTTCATGTGTACATGTGTTCATGTGTTCATGTGTATGTGTTCATGTGTACATGTGTTCATGTGTACATGTGTACATGTGTTCATGTGTATGTGTTCATGTGTACATGTGTATGTGTTCATGTGTACATGTGTTCATGTGTTCATGTGTCCATGTGGTCATGTGTTCATGTGTACATGTGGTCATGTGTTCATGTGTCCATGTGGTCATGTGTTCATGTGTTCATGTGTCCATGTGGTCATGTGTTCATGTGTACATGTGTTGATGTGTTCATGTGTCCATGTGGTCATGTGTTCATGTGTACATGTTTTCATGTCTATGTGTACATGTGTTCATGTGTTCATGTGTTCATGTGTACATGTGTTCATGTGTACATGTGTACATGTGTTCATGTGTACGTGTTCATGTGGTCATGTGTACACGTGTACATGTGTTCATGTGTACATGTTCATGTGTATGTTTTCATGTGTACATGTGTTGATGTGTTGATGTGTTCATGTGTATGTTTTCATGTGTACATGTGTACATGTGTTGATGTGTTTATGTGTTCATGTGTACATGTGTTCATGTGTTCATGTGTACATGTGTTCATGTGTTCATGTCGTCATGTGTACATGTGTTCATGTGGTCATGTGTACAAGTGTTCATGTGTTCATGTGTTCATGTGGTCATGTGTACACGTGTACATGTGTTCATGTGTTCATGTGGTCATGTGTACACGTGTACATGTGTTCATGTGTTCATGTGTACGTGTTCATGTGTTCATGTGGTCATGTGTACACGTGTACACGTGTACATGTGTTCATGTGTACATGTTCATGTGTATGTTTTCATGTGTACATGTGTTCATGTGTTCATGTGTACATGTGTTCATGTGTTCATGTCGTCATGTTTACATGTGTTCATGTGGTCATGTGTACATGTGTTCATGTGGTCATGTGTACACGTGTACATGTGTTCATGTGTTCATGTGGTCATGTGTACACGTGTACATGTGTTCATGTGTTCATGTGGTCATGTGTACACGTGTTCATGTGTTCATGTGTACGTGTTCATGTGTATGTTTTCATGTGTACATGTGTTGATGTGTTTATGTGTTCATGTGTTCATGTGTACATGTGTACATGTGTTCATGAGGTCATGTGTACAAGTGTACATGTGTTCATGTGTTCATGTGTACGTGTTCATTTGTATGTTTTCATGTGTACATGTGTTGATGTGTTGATGTGTACATGTGTTCATGTGTTCATGTGTACATGTGTTCATGTGTTCATGTCGTCATGTGTACATGTGTTCATGTGGTCATGTGTACAAGTGTTCATGTGTTCATGTGTTCATGTGTACATGTGTTCATGTGTTCATGTCGTCATGTGTACATGTGTTCATGTGGTCATGTGTACAAGTGTTCATGTGTTCATGTGGTCATGTGTACACGTGTACATGTGTTCATGTGTTCATGTGGTCATGTGTACACGTGTACATGTGTTCATGTGTTCATGTGTACGTGTTCATGTGTTCATGTGGTCATGTGTACACGTGTACACGTGTACACGTGTACACGTGTACATGTGTTCATGTGTACATGTTCATGTGTATGTTTTCATGTGTACATGTGTTCATGTGTTCATGTGTACATGTGTTCATGTGTTCATGTCGTCATGTTTACATGTGTTCATGTGGTCATGTGTACATGTGTTCATGTGGTCATGTGTACACGTGTACATGTGTTCATGTGTTCATGTGGTCATGTGTACACGTGTACATGTGTTCATGTGTTCATGTGGTCATGTGTACACGTGTTCATGTGTTCATGTGTACGTGTTCATGTGTATGTTTTCATGTGTACATGTGTTGATGTGTTTATGTGTTCATGTGTTCATGTGTACATGTGTACATGTGTACATGTGTTCATGAGGTCATGTGTACAAGTGTACATGTGTTCATGTGTTCATGTGTACGTGTTCATTTGTATGTTTTCATGTGTACATGTGTTGATGTGTTCATGTGTACGTGTTCATGTGTATGTTTTCATGTGTACATGTGTTGATGTGTTCATGTCGTCATGTGTACATGTGTTCATGTGGTCATGTGTACACGTGTACATGTGTTCATGTGTACATGTGTTCATGTGGTCATGTGTACACATGTTCATGTGTTCATGTGTACATGTGTTCATGTGGTCATGTGTACACGTGTTCATGTGTTCATGTGTACATGTGTTCATGTGGTCATGTGTACACGTGTACATGTGTTCATGTGTTCACGTGTACATGTGTTGATGTGTTGATGTGTACGTGTTCATGTGTTCATGTGTACATGTGTTCATGTGGTCATGTGGTCATGTGTACATGTGTTGATGTGTTCATGTGTTCATGTGTACATGTGTTCATGTGGTCATGTGTACACGTGTACATGTGTTCATGTGGTCATGTGTACGTGTTCATGTGTATGTGTTCATGTGTACGTGTTAATGTGTTCATGTGTACATGTTCATGTGTACGTGTTCATGTGTACGTGTTAATGTGTTCATGTGTACATGTATTCATGTGGTCATGTGTACACGTGTACATGTGTTCATGTGTTCATGTGGTCATGTGTACACGTGTACATGTGTTCATGTGGTCATGTGTACGTGTTCATGTGTACATTCACTTTTTGCTTATTGTGAAGTCGTATCTCGAAGCAAACTAGGTTTTCTTCACGTTTCACTCCACGGGTAACATAATGACATCATCAGCAGACGTACAGCGTGAAGACATAGAGGAGTGAAGTCTGAACGTTCCTGCTGACAAAACAAGGACGGCTCCAGCTGTGAGAGGTTTTAATTCAGAACAAACACCCCCCTCTTAATAAACGTATGTTAGAACAGAGGACGTTGCAGAATGCCTTAATGAGCAGCTGAAAGAGGGGAGGAGCTAAGGGGACAGTGCTGAGAACATTTATCAAAGTACAGGTGAATAAGGTCGACCTTTGGACAGGTGTGAAAGAGTTAATAATGTGGTGGTTATCTGAGACATGACATGTTTCTTTCACAAACAGCCACAGAACGTTGCTCAGATCTGTCACCAGCTCGCTGACACTGAGACAGGTGAGCTTCTCTATGTGTCTAATGTTTTTACCTGGCTGTAGGTTTAAATGAGACCAGGTGAGCTTCTCTATGAGTGTGATGTTTTTACCTGGCTGTAGGTTTAAATGAGACCAGGTGAGCTTCTCTATGAGTGTGATGTTTTTACCTGGCTGTAGGTTTAAATGAGACCAGGGGTCCGTTTCACAAAGCAGGTTCAACAAACTCTGAGTCTAACCCTGAACTCTGAGTCGATCTACTCTGAGATAAGAAACTCTGAGTTTTCGGTTCCAGAACAGCTGATCAGAGTTAGTTCAATCAACTCTGAGTAGGTTCAGCCGGAGATAAGTGCGTGCACGCTGACTGTAAAAAGCCAGCATTAATGGAGCCCCGACACCACGAGTCACCATGGCAACGGTACACAAAAAGAGGTCCTCCTACGTCACACCGGTGGAGCTCAAAATCCTCACGCGGACGTTCAGCGAATACGAGCATGTTTTTAGAAACATAAAGTAACACGGCTGCAGCTGCAAAAGAGAGAGAAGCGGCTCGAGTGAACGCGTCAGTTTGAACTGGTCTGTTTATTTAATACTTAATCACGACCGGAAGCTAAAATTTATATTAATTTAGGAGCAATGCAGCGGGAGAAAAAAACATACATGGAAGCAGCTAAAAATAAAACAGCAGAACATCATTGAAAGGTGCGGCTCAGGCAGAACAGGCTCACGGCTGAACCTCACTTCAGTCAGATTTTAAATATGAAACAGATTAAATATCATTCAGTGGCTGTTTTAATGAGCATCAGCTTTATCCCTAACATGATGCTGACTTCACATACATTATAATTCATGTTGATTAAACTGAATGTGTTAGTTTAAAAAAAAAAAAAATCCAATAACTTACGGCGTCTTATCTGAGCGCTCTCGGCAGTGGTGGTGGAAAATCTACAAATGATGACTTTGACACAGATTTGTCTTTTGATTTTTTTATCATAATTATAAAAGACTTTTGCAAAGCGGTCAGAGCAGCACAGAGACGCAACGTTTCTTCTTTTAATTTGTAACCGCTCAAACACGCGTGAGACGGGCTGAATGAACGAGGAAGTGAATGAGGGTTTTATATTCTAGAGGGAGGAGACAGAGCGAAACTCTGAGTTTCCTGAAGAAAACCTGCTCGCGACCAGGTGAGGTTCACAGACTCAGTTACCATAGTAACCAACTCAGAGTTAAAGTTACCTCTCTTTCTGAAACGGCAAACCCGAGGTTTCCCTCATTTCAGGGTTAACAAACTCTGGGTTTTCACTAAACCTGCTTTCTGAAACGGACCCCAGGTGAGCTTCTCTATGAGTGTGATGTTTTTACCTGGCTGCAGGTTTAAATGAGACCAGGTAAGCTCAGAGAGTCAGTGTCAGCAGAGAACAGAGTGATGTTTGATGGATTACACTGGTTAGTATGTTGGACCTGAGTAGCAATGAGGACATTTACCTGTGGAGCTTTTTCCCTCTTTCAGAGGTCAAAGGGCATTGTGTATATCTGCACAGAGGAGCAGCAGAACAAACTCTGATCCTGATCACAGCACACTCTTTAACTCTTTGTGACACTGAAACAGCTCCTCTCATCACTTACAAATATCATCGCTCTAACCTGAACTAAGTCCAAAGTCTATCAGGCACCAATGATTCAATAAAATGGTTTGATACGGCACAAAACCAGCAGGTTTCAGACTGGGAAGGAGGAGGCTGGGGGTGTGGGCAACCCAGCTCTAGCAGGGAACGTTCCCATAACACTGTCTAACATTAGCTACAAGTTCTAACTACGTTTGAAAGAAAACGTTTTAATCTCATATTCAAAGAACGTTTCAAGGACGTTAAAACTTAAACGTTTTAACGTCAACACTCTGAGGATGTGTTCAGGATGTTAGTACGGTCTGAACTATCAGAATGTGATTCATAAAACGTTCCTGAAATGCGATTTGAACATTCTCACTGCAACTTTCTGAAGATGTTTTCAGAGAACGTTCTCCTGCTATTAAAAGGAACATTCTGGGAGCCAAATAAAAACTTCCTGCTCAAAACATTACCAGAACATCACACGTAACATTCTCAGAACGTTCTTAGAACAAAACATTTCCAACATTTATGGTAAATTTCAGTCAGGTTTTTGGATACAGTATCTTACTGAAACAGCTCTTCTGAGGGCGTCAGGTGACATTTTAATGTCCTCTGATGCAGGTGATTGCTCCGTGTTGGTTTTACTTAACCTAAGTTCTGCCTTTGACACTACAGACCACAATATCCTGATAGAGAGGCTTCGCGATTGGGTGGGAATATCAGGCACAGCGTTACAATGGTTCTTATCCTATCTTGCTGACCGAAGTTTCTCTGTCTCTATTGGAGATTGTGTCTCTGAGTCCTCTCCACTGTCTTGTGGTGTACCACAGGGCTCTGTCCTGGGGCCTTTGCTATTCTCCCTTTACTTGCTGCCCCTGGGAATAAAATCATGAACAGTTTCAATATAGCATATCATCTATATGCCGATGACATACAACTCCACTTCACATTTAAACCTAGTGAGGCCTGTAGGTTGTCCCGGCTCCTGGACTGCATTAACGATATAAGGCACTGGATGGAGGATAATTATTTACAGCTGAATGCAAATAAAACAGAGGTCCTAGTTTTTCCCCAAGACAACATTGGTTTCCTTTCTCATGCTGCTCGCTCCAGTCTCCGTAATCTAGGAGTTATATTTGACCAATCGTCATCGTTTGACAGCCACGTAAAACAGCTCACAGGATCATGTTAAGTAAATTAAGTCAAGTTAGTGTAATGCTCTTTTCTCCTCACTCAGCATGTCTGCTTTAAATCGCCTGCAGTCTATTCAGAATGCTGCTGCAAGGGTACTAACAAGGTCTCACAACACTCCCATACTTAGATCCCTTCACTGGCTCCCTGTTGCATTCAGAATATAATACATTCATAATACATTGCATTCACTATAAATACAAAGTGAGGACGTTGCTGAGAGAAACCACACCAGCAACTTACCGGCGCCTGAACTTTGCACCGGGCCCAGTTTTTTTGGGCCTACATTGATTATTCCTCACATTAATTAAAGCCATGGCTCTACTTACCTCACCATCTGACTGCCAGAGCTGCGTCAGTCTCAGTGAGGAGATTGCTGAGTTGAAGCGGAGGATCTCCACTCTCTACAAAATCCAAGAGGCTGAGAAGTTTTTGGACACAATCTTCTAAGGACCCTCACAAGCTACCGCTACCAGTTTGGAAGAGCTGGCTGTCACTGTTCCCTATCATGCGGCCGCTGCTAATTCCCTGGACGCAGCGCATACCTCAGCCGCGGCCTCTACTCCTTCTCCAACCACCGTCCCTGAGGACCTCTGGCTCCGGCTCGGGGCAAAACCCAAACTCCAGGTCAGCTCCACTCCGTCACAACCAGAGCCGCATCATCATCAGGCTTGGGTTGTGGTAGGCGACCAAAGAAACAAAAAGAGGAGAAAACTCTCCTTTAACACTCCAGCAACCTATGACATACAGCAAGTGAATCGATACGACATCCTCCATATAGATGCATTCCCTCCACTGGCTTCAAACCCACAGTCTCAATGTTTTCCTGTGAATAAACCACGGGGTTGGTCTCCAGCTAGTTTTACCGCACGTCCATTGGGCAACATAAATAAAGCTGCTACTCAGTCTCCCCCCGAAGTGTTTCTTCTGGACCGGAGGTTCTGGACGAGCTGGACAAACCATCCATCCAAGCTCACAAAGATCCTCAGCCTAGTGGTCACTTTCAATCACCTGCCATCCAGAAACAGATGGCGTCCAGTGATGAAGAAATCAGCATCAGTGTCATGCTAAATCTCACCATCGCCATACCAGGCCAGTAACCCGCAGAGCTGCTATCCGCTCCAACGGTCCCCCCCAGCCGGTGCCACCTCCTCCATCAACACTCATAACTGGTGACTCCATAGTTAGAAATGTGAGAATCAACAGAGCTCATACACACTTCTTCCCAGGTGCTACAGTACGAGACATCGCTGATAAAGTTCCAGAAATAAGAAACTCTCACAGAAGTTGACAGGATCGTCATACACATCGGTACAAACGACATTCAAAAGAAACGTTCCACCACGTACAAAGGTAAACTTTGTACCAGACTCGGACCAGTAAACGGCATTGCCTACATTCCCGTCCTAATAAACAGCAGGCAATTACAAAAACCGAAAAATGTTATGTCCTCTGATATCGTACTTCAACAAACTTATAAGAAATGACACAGAGCAAACTCTAGACCTGTCATATCAGAGAAGCCACCCCCTTCCATGCACTCATCTTGGGCTGATGCATTTCAACGTTCGTAGCATTTTGAAAAAGATGGATTACATAAATATTTGTATCCAGCAATCCAGACATCTTAGTGTTGTCAGAAACAAGTGGAGACGATGATATTAAATTAAATGACCACAATCTATTTAGATGTGATTGGCTTACTAAGGGTGGAGGTGTCGCAATATACGTTCGAAATAACATCAAAGCATCAAGTTAGTTTGTGTATGGATTCCACAAAGAGACGAACTCTGGACACTAAACGTAGAATTTAGTAAAAATAGTCTTTTCACGGTTGCTGGTATATATCGCCCGCCCTCCACGTCTTTAGAGACATTGCTGATGTTTCTGAAAATTTAACCCCCTTCATGTCTTCAGGCGTAACTGTTATGGGAGATCTGAACCTAAACTGGAAGCTCCTCTGTGCTGATACTGGTCTTACTCAATTGATCAACGATCCTACTCGACCGAATTTTAAGGACCCCTCTAAATCAACCTTAATTTATATTATACTAACAAATCATCCCCATAAGTATCTCCTCAGTGGTGTACTTCCATTGGATATGAGTGATCATTGCCCAATAATATGTATCAGAGACACTCGGCAGCCTAAATCCAAAACTCAGATTGCTATAATGAAGAAGCCTTTTTATATGATCTCCAACAAAGTAATCTTTCTCATACAACAGAAATCCCGGATCCTGAATCAGCATTACAATATTTCTCAGATATCTTTAATTCAGTAGTTAACAAACACGCTCCTTTCTGAAGGTGAAGAATCAAAGACAGGTCCAGCCCCTGGTTCACCTCTGAATGATCAAATTTACTGCAGTTGAGAAATAAAGCTTGGTCCCTAGGCAGGCATTCTGGGGACCCCTCTCATTGGCTTGCTTTCAGACAGTTAAGAAATTAATGCACCTTTTCAGAGAGCAGCTAAATCTAATCACTACTTAACATCGTCTCCAGCTCTTGGTCAAATCCATCTAAATTCTGGAAAGTAGTTAACTCCACTAAAAACAATAATGCTTCCTCTTTGCCCACTCATGTCATTTCTGGGAAATCCACATTGACGGAGGAGAAAGAAATATGTGCAGCTTTTAACAAACACTTTGTTGCAGCCAGTCACCTTTTTGAAGATGAGTGTATGGGATCCGTCAATCCTGCAAGCGATGATGGTTTTGTGAACACATTAAACTGTGCCCATCAGTTTACTCTCCATCCCTTCACTGATAGTGTAGTTACTCAAGCTCTTTTAGCAATTGATTCAAAGAAAGCTGGAGAAGACAACTTGGCCCCTTTTCTTCTCAGACTCTGTGCTCCCATAAGGACATAACACATATTTTTAACTTGACTGTTTTAACTGGCATAATTCCTACAGTATGGAAGTCAGCTCATGTTTGACCTTCGCACCAAGGAGGAGAAAAAAGTTACCTAAATAATCAACGTCCCATATCAAAATTGTCTCGTCTATCTAAAGCCCTTGAATCCTTAGTGAACAATCAAATCAAAGCATTTTTAATTAGTTATTCTTTGCTATCCCCCCACCAATCAGGCTTCAGATCAGGTCACAGCACCATCTCTGCTACTTCTCTAATTTTAAATGATATTGTGTCAGCTGTAGACAAAAGGAAGCACTGTGCTGCTCTTTTTGTGGATTGATCAAAGCCTTTGATACGGCTGATCGTTCCCTCGTCCTACAAAAACTGTGAGAAGTAGGATTTGATCATATTGACAAAAGATGGTTCAATAATCACCTCTCTGACAGACAACAGTGTGTTAAAGTAGGTAATGTTAGATCAGACTTTCTACCTGTTACAAAAGGTGTCCCACAAGGTTCTATCTTGGGACCAGTCCTGTTCACTATTTATATAAATGATGTCTTGTCTTTGCAAACCTGTGATGCCCACCTTTATGCAGATGACACTATTTTATACAGTTCTGCTGACTCTATCAAATCGGCTTCTGGAAATCTGCAGCTTCCTTTCAGTGAAAATCTGAAACTTGTGTTGAATGCAGATAAAACAAAATGTCTGCTGTTCTCCAGAGCCAAAGACATCGAATATGATACCTTCCAAATCTGCACTTTAAATGGTACAGTCATTGAAAGAGTCGAACAATATAAATATCTTGGCATCTGGGTTGATAACAAATTCATATTCAAACCTCACATTGATGGCCTCACTAAAAATTGAAAATGAAGTTTGGCTTCTTATACTGACACAAGTCTTGTTTCCCTCTGCCGTTTAGAAAGAGGAACCTTTCTTTCAGTGCTGGACTTTGGGGATGTTACCTACAGACACTCTTCAAAGCTGTCTACCATTCAGGCCTGGAGACAGCTTTTCACCCATCACTGCCTTTTACATCAAAATGTGGGTTGGCCTTCTCTTTCCATTAGAAGAGACAGCATTTGTTTTTATTTATTTATGAAGGGCTTCTTAAAAAATGGCCTCTTTCTTTGTCATCCCTTCTTGGATCGTTCACAGGACTGGTTCGTGCCGCATGTCCCCGAGTTCACAGTAAAGTTACAGTGCACCTTAAAGCTGGACACTCTGGTTCCAGTGGGTCAGTTCAGAACTCTGATTGTTTTTAACTTTTACCTTTGTTATTTGTATGGCTTTCATTGTATTATACGTATGGTCATTTATTGATTGATATTGTACATTTAAATAGTGTGTTTTTTGTTTTATTGTACTGTTATGAACTCAGGTCTCTCTTGAAAATCTTGACCTTGGTCTCAGTGGGACTTACCTGATTAAATAAAGGTTATAGATTCTCATGCTCACTTACAGACCCCTTCATGGTCAGGGATTCATGGTCCCCAGAATATGTGGCTGAACTTATTCACCCCTCAGCTCGCCCCCTCAGGTCGACCATGCTAAACTTTCTTTCTGTTCCACGCACCAACTTTAAGACCCGCAGTGATAGAGCTCTTCAGGCCGTGGCGCCCACACTTTGGAACGCTCTGCCCACATCCGTGGTGTGCTGAATCTGTTGATGTCTTCAGTTAGAAACATACCTGTGTAGACTCAGGCCACATACTGTTATTGTACTGTGTATCTGATCATGTCTTGTTTTGGGGTTGATGTTTTAAACGCTGTATGCTGTGGCTTATATGGCCATCGTATCTGACATGTTTTATATCGCTGGATTGTGTTGCCAGTGTAAAGTGACCTTTGTGACCTGTGGGTTAGGGTTGGGGTTAGGGTTAAGCTTCACTTACTTACTTGTCTGTTGAACCTTCACGCTAAAGAAAAGACACGACTGGAATGATTTGGAGGGAGTTCACTTCAGGCCTGGTTCACAGGAGGCTCATCACTGAGTCCTCCACTGCTCGTCTTGTGATACACACAGTAGATATTGTTTATCGCACCTTTCTGCAGAGTTACAGGAAAACACATGAAGAGGAAAATATGAATGCTCTTCACACGTCTTACCACAGGAATGTTCCCAAGGCCTCATGTGACCCAGTAGAGAGAGCCTTTAATGTGTGCAAACACACCAGCTCCACAAGTTTAATTTCCTGTAAAAGATTAATAAAGTACCTAGTATATATATATATATATATATATATATATGTAATCACACAGTGTTTCTCTCTAAGAGGTGAAGGTTCAGGATTCAGCCTGATTTTGCAAAACAATCCACAGAAATGATTATTTAACGGTTTCATTCAGCAGAAATGAAGCTTCACACGAGTTCATGCAGGACATGGAGGTCGTCTGTGATCAGCTGACAGCCCAGCTGGAAATGTATGTTCTGAGAACGTTCTGAGAATGTTCCTTTTAACAGCAGGAGAACATTCTCTGAAAACATCTTCAGAAAGTTCAGAATGTTTAAATCACATTCTGACGTCCCCGGCCTCAGTAACATCCCGAACAGATCCTCAGAGTGTGGACGTCAAAACGTTTTGTCTGAGTTTAAGTTTTAACGTTACAAGAACTTTTTTGAAATGATAAACTTCCTTTACGTTCTTTGAATATGAGATTAAAACGTTTCAAACGTAGTTAGAACTTGTAGCTCATGTTAGACAGTGTTATGGGAACGTTCCTGCTCGCTGGGTATCCATCACCTTGCCAACAAAGAAGGAAAGGAATTTATGGCAGTCATCAACAGTAAAACTTAATATCATGCGAGGTGGCGGTGAGACTATCCTCGTAATGGTGTCAAATGAAATCTTGGGCGAGCAGGTGTGTCTGTGGGTGGCAGCCGTGATGTTTGAACATAGAATGCTTTATGTCTTATTCATGCTGTGACGGGTTAAAGCCGGGGCTGTTGGGATACGTAGTGTTGTAGGAAAAGGTGACCCACGGTTTCACATGCAGCAGACACAGAGAGAGCAAAGACAACATTGTGGTGGCAATTTTCTGATGACGAGACCAATAAAGTTTTCAGGGAAACAAAGTTGTCTTTTGATGTCATTTAATTGAAGAATATTAAAAGATGAGTAAAAGCAAATAACAACTCGAGCTGGGTCAGACCAGTGCATCACAGCACGCAGCTGTCTGACTGACTGACACAGACTCAAGGTTCACCGAGTGTGTTATACATTACAGAAAGAACTCCCTCTCACAGAGACAAAGTAAGGTGTTGTTGTTGTGACTTTAGCTGAAGCGCCTGACTATCTAGAGTTTACGCCTTGCCCTGGAGCTCTCAGCCCAGACAAGGCCACCAACTATCTCTCTAAGACACAAGGAGCAACAGTAAATCATGCACAAGACCCTGGAGAGGAGCAGACAATACATATCCTTAAAATTAACCTTAGCTGATTATACCATGATTATTAACTCTATAATATTAAAGACATTTTAACACATGATCAAACAGGTTAACATAAAAATGTCCTTCACAAACATCACCCACACAAACAGAAACAGGCTTTAGCACAGGACGGGCCGGTTTAATGTTTTAATGTTCTCCTGCTGGTGGAGCCGCGCCTGAAGTGCCTACATGTCCCAGGATGCCTTGCAGCCTGGGCCTCGCTCCGCTGCCTTTCTTCAGCTGTTTACTCTGACAGCCTAATATTTCTCATGAAACTCCGACTGATGGAGACGGCTGGATCTCTAACTTTCATTTCAGCAGTTTCCTTTAATGAGAGACGTTCAGCTCGGCGCTGGCTGACACACAACCTGACTCAGAGTTCTACTTCCTGTCCCTCTCTGCTGAAGGGGCTTTTCCTCTGCATCACATTATTACAAAGTGTATCTATATATAAATACTGTATATTTTGTTCAGTTTGTTTTCCTAGCATCAGGACCTTTTTTGTCAGGTGTTAGAAAGTAATCGTGTGGAATATCAAACCGCCCCCTCTGTGGGCTGACATTTGAAGTTAAGATGTGGTCGTGTTTCACGTCTGGTCTAATCAGATTGTGAGTCCTCACAGGAGGAAATGATATACTCAGTATGAGCTCTGCCTTTGACACCCGTCATCACTCCATCCTCATTAATCATTTGTTGGCATCTTGGGGAAAGCACAGGACCCATTATCAGTGCATGTTTTGTTCTCCAGGAGGAGCTCCGGTCCCTCACGCTCCGTTGTTCTCTGGGGTTCCTCAGGGCTCAGCCCTCGGTCCTACACACCATGCACAGGGTGATTCATTAGTATACTCCAGGCATGGCCAAACCTGCTCCTGGAGAGCCACCGTCCTGCATGTTTTAGGTTTCTCCGCACTCTAACACACCTGATTTGAATGATCTGTGCGTTATCAACCAGCTGAAGCTTCTCAGGAGATTGATAATGAGCAAAACATTCGAATCAGGTACTGGAACACACCTGGCCAATGATCGATCATCAACTTAGTTGTTGTATCATCAGATGTGTGGCCGGATGTCTCTGACAGTCGGGCAAAGAGAGGAGAAAAGCTGTCAGCTGATGAGTTGGATCAGGGGGCGGGGGTAGACCAAACGTTTGGTGAGGGTGAACTGAGAACGTCTCCTCGAGGCCACAGTGTCTCCAACTCCCACCTCTGGAAGAATTTCTTGTGAGGAGCTGTGGCCAGAAGGCCGTCGGTGCCTGTTGTGGTAACAACCTAAAAACCTACTGGTGGACACAGCAGTGAAGGAAGCCGTCAGCCTGAAGAAGGAGGCCTTCAGGTCTTGGTTGGCCCAGGAGTCTCCAGTGACAGTGGACAGGCAACAGGTGGCTGGGAGGGCTGTGGCTTCTTGGCTTTGAGCCCTCATGAAGTTTCATGAATAATGATCCATAACACAGACGTCTCATCACTTCCTTGGTGTCAAAGCTTTTTTCAGCCAGTAGGCGCTTCACTCAAACCAGAGCAAGTCGCCTCCCATAATGCACGCTGTTGTGCAGTCGGTGGAGAGCAACTGCGCAGTCGGGTTTTCAGAGCAAGTTGAAGCAAGAGGCCTCGCTCATCTCGAACGCCTTTTCACTCTCTGCACACCTGCCCTGGATCTGCAATCAGCACACCTGCCTGTCATCAAGCAGTCACCACCTCCTACAGGGACCCTGCACTGACAGCCAGTCCCTGCCGGATGGCTGTGACATACACAGTTTGTCTTTGTGTCTCATGTTCAGCTCAGGTTTAGTCTTTTGCCTGACTATATTGCCTTCCTGTTTGTCTACCTGCCACTTTGCCCTACACCTCTTGCTCCTGTCGCCAGGATCACCAGTGTTCCAGCCTACGTCTGTTCTGTGGACTTGGTGAAGGACTTTGATCGTACTGGGGCTGCTGCTACGGGCCATCTGGTAACCAAAGTGAGAGCCGTGTGTGCATCTTCCTTCAGTGTTGTCCCGTGATTTTCATTGGGTTGGATTCAGAAGATTGTCTGAAACGTTTGTCTTTCTTGTCCTGATGGAAATGCCGACACTGTCATAATTAACCACCTGATAGACCCTGAGTGGGATTTAGATGATGACATTTGAGTGAAGCGGCATTAACCACCAGTCTGGGGAAGAAGGTCAGTCTAACAGAGAATCTGAGGCTGTGGGAGTACGGACCTGATGTTTCCCTTCTTGTGTATCTGGGAAATTCTGTGGTGAGCTCCTGTTCGTCATTAATGTTCCATCTTCACCACAGAGTCCATCAGGCTGCCCCTCTGAGTGTGTGTGTGTGTGTGTGTGTGTGCGTGTGCGTGTGTGTCGCCCACAGTCTCCCCATCCATTTCCTTTTGATCTGGGGGGGGTGGTGGTGGTGTCTGTGTTTCCGCTGTGACATCAACATCCCCTTCATCACACCACACAGGTCAGCTGACTTCCTGTGTAACAGGGAGGGCAGGTAAACAGGCTGTGTGAACAGGTAACAAGTCGCCCGAAGAGGTGCAGTGTTTTTGGTATTTTGCTTTGTTCAGTTGTAATCTGTGATTATATCTGTTCATGTAAAAACACCTGTCATATTTCAGCAGCAACACTTTGGTCCGGACTTTGTTTGTTTGGACAGGTGAGAACACACATTTGACCCACTGGACCATGGTCCACGAGAAAAGATGGGTCTCTGTCTGTTTCCAGACGAACCACGGTCCGGTTTGATTCTGGTGTGAACATAAACGGTCTTAAAGTGAATGACTCGGCGATCTGCTCAGAAGGCAGTCTGTTGGGTGACCACCTGAAGCCTAATGTCGTATCATAATATCCACCTTTCATTCGCTCTTGCATCATTATACGTCGTCATAATTTACCTCCATATCAATATAACTTTAGCAGGAAGAAATATGACTGACGTTTTTGACTCATCTAAATAGAGGTTGCCATTAAATATCAGCCGTAGCTTCTAAAAGCATGTTTGACTGAGTGTCAAAATAAGCACCAAAGGAGCTGGTAGCTAACAGAGTAACATCAGATTTATCGTCACTGAGTTTAAGGAAATCTGCATCTCAGAGAGCAGAGCTTGGCTTCATGGATCTGTGGGTTTAAATGGTTGTCTAACTGTCACCATGAAATGTGAAAATGTGGCCAAACAGCACTGTTTGTGTTGAAAACAGAAGGGATCAAGAAGAGAGCCTTGAGGGACACCATCATTAACTGAACATACAGAACAGCATCATCAGATCATCCCCGTCACAGGCGACACTTTATGGACTTAAATCAACATTCACCTCAGTCTGCAGGCAGCACCTTTAACCTGTCTCCATCCCGTGAAGTGACTGGAAAGCACTTATTATTCATAACAAGGGAAGTTTTGGATTTAACAAAAGTAACGTCCTTTTTGGATAAGAAGACATTTTGGAGATTTGTCTGTAACTGATTAAAAATGGGGTTACTCTAACAATTGCTGATTGACGTGTTTAATGTGGCACAGAAGCAGAAGTGTGGGACACGTTTCAATGACTGATTGTTGTTAGAAAACAGGGTGATAAGGAGGGGGAGTCCCTCTGCTCCACTCTGCAGGGGCTGCTTCACCCCCCCACTGTTTAAAGTTCAGCTCAGTTTCATTACGAAAGACAACATGCAGTTTGTAAAATGTCTGAAACCTGTAGGGTTTGTGTGTCACGTTTGTTTTCATTCAGAGGTACGTTTTGTTCCTGCTCCACCTGAGCCTTCAGCAGGTGATGTGGTTTAATAAAGACAGCCTGCAGCAGTAGGGTGTCCGGGGGGATGGAGACTGGACTTCATGCCTTCACCTCCACCTGTAACTGTTTTCACCCCAAACTAAAGTCTCTGTATTAAACCCAACAAAGACGTGTCAAGGCCTAAATCAAAGCAACAGGAGGCTGACGCTGGGAAACGTTCACGGTGAGAGGACAGGAGAGTGTGATGAGACTGTTCAAGTGGAGGATGGAGGCCTCCCACACTGTACCTGTTCAGAGAGAGCTCACCTGCAGCAGCTCCCTCTGCAGCACCTGTCCAGCACCTGTTCATGCTCAGAGCAGCAGCCTGTGTGCTGGTCTGCTCTGGCTGTATATGCTGATTGCTGTCTGCATGTCGTGTGGTTTTAATGCTGCATGAAGAAGCTTTGACAGAAACACGATGGTGTCTGTAAGTCAGCCCGAGTTCTCTGCAGAAATGATTGTTTCTATAATCTGATTATCTGCTGCCCACATTTCTGGTAAACTCATACTTTCCATTTCATTCACACAGGGAGACGACGGGCACATTTCTTGGACAGCACACCCACACTCTGCTCCCAGCGCAGGGGGGGGCAGGTTTCTGCTGCCGGCTGACTCATTCTGAACCTCCATCACAGAGGACATAGTCAGAGGGACACACAAACACCTCAGCTGTGTATGGAAAAACAAGGCTGTGTGAATGAAACAGAGAGAGACACAGAGAGAGAGAGAGAGAGAGAGAGAGAGAGAGAGAGAGACACAGAAAGAGAGTGAGAGTGAGAGAGTGAGACAGACAGAGATTTCCCAACACATATTCAGGGACCCCCCCTCGTTGCTCTCCACAGGTTTTCTGTCACATCATGAATCATGAGCTTCAGAGCTGCTGTTTTCATGCTCGCCCCCCTTTAACTCTCAGCAGGGTACAGGGACCCCCCCGCTCTGTGCCAACATCATCAGGCCTCATGTCACAGTGAGCAGATACTAGAGGTTTAATGCTGCTGATTCTAGGACTGACTAACAAACAAGTGGACCCCCCCCGCCCCCCCCACACACAGATATAAAGCATTCTGTTAAATGAGTCTTTCATGCTCTCTTATCTCATGTTATCTGACTTCAAAGCAGCAGTGACCCTGAGCAGGGATGAAAGTTTAACGTGACCTTTACATGGAGGTCATGACGATGTCTCCTCCTGCCTCACACTGAATCAGACAGTAATGAACTCTAACAGAGGATGAGAGTCTGAGGAGTGAGTCTGAGGAGAGAGTAAGAGGAGAGACTCTGAGGAGTGAGTCTGAGGAGAGAGTCTGAGGAGAGAGTCTGAGGAGAAACTCTGAGGAGTGAGTCTGAGGAGTGACTCTGAGGAGAGAGTCTGAGGAGTGAGCCTGAGGAGTGAGTCTGAGGAGAGAGTCTGAGGAGTGAGTCTGAGGAGTGAGTCTGAGGAGTGAGTCTAAGGAGAGAGTCTGAGGAGTGACTCTGAGGAGTGACTCTGAGGAGTGACTCTCAGGAGAGAGTCTGAGGAGAGAGTCTGAGGAGTGAGTCTGAGGAGTGACTCTGAGGAGTGAGTCTGAGGAGTGAGTCTAAGGAGAGACTCTGAGGAGAGAGTCTGAGGAGTGAGTCTGAGGAGAGAGTCTGAGGAGTGAGGAGTGAGTCTGAGGAGAGTCTGAGGAGAGAGGCCGAGGAGTGAGTCTGAGGAGTGAGTCTGAGGAGAGAGTCTGAGGAGTGAGTCTGAGGAGAGAGTCTGAGGAGTGAGTCTGAGGAGTGAGTCTAAGGAGAGAGGCTGAGGAGAGAGGCTGAGGAGTGAGTCTGAGGAGTGAGTCTGAGGAGAGAGTCTGAGGAGTGAGTCTGAGGAGTGAGTCTAAGGAGAGACTCTGAGGAGTGAGTATGAGGAGAGAGTCTGAGGAGTGAGTCTAAGGAGAGACTCTGAGGAGAGACTCTGAGGAGTGAGTATGAGGAGTGAGTCTGAGGAGAGAGTCTGAGGAGTGAGTCTGAGGAGAGAGGCTGAGGAGTGAGTATGAGGAGTGAGTCTGAGGAGAGACTCTGAGGAGAGACTCTGAGGAGTGAGTATGAGGAGTGAGTCTGAGGAGAGAGTCTGAGGAGTGAGTCTGAGGAGAGAGTCTGAGGAGTGAGTATGAGGAGTGAGTCTGAGGAGAGACTCTGAGGAGTGAGTCAGAGGAGCTCTGTCTGTCAGGCGTCTGTCTGTCATAATTAATCCCTTCACTGTGTCGTGTCTCACCTTAAACCTCTCAGTTTAAAGATAAAAACTTTGTTTTCTCTGAGGCTCAAACTTTGGACTGATTTGACTTTTTATAAGGTTGAATATTATTTTTCGGAAGAGTAGAGAAATATAATGTTGGCCTCTGCTGACAGTCTGAAGATATTTGTTGATATAAACTGATGAAGAAGCTCCATCATATATGATGTATAATATAATTTATATTATATACTGTATAATGTTCATGATTAATGTCACTGATGTTTTTAACACAGAAATCATTCAAACTAAAAACTTTATTTACACCACAAACTATTTTATCTGTCTCCTGTCTCCTCCTCTCTCCCCGCTTTCTCCTCCTCTCCTCAGTCTGTGATTGGCTCAGGTGCAGCACATAGTAAGCACAGTTATACTGTGGCGCTATCTGGTGGACCGAGGATGAAACTGCATGTAGAAGCGTTTAGTCGCTCTGGTCTGTGTGTCAGTGTTTACTTGTATCATGTGAACCACAGACTGTATAAATAATGGACGTCGCCCGAGTGTTCATCGAGTGTGTAAATGAGGCTGAAAAATCCAAACTTTAGTTTCAGGAAACGACCTGTAAAATGATCTGATTTATCAACAGGCCCTCCTTGTGTGGAACAGACACACAACTGTTCTCTCTCTTTAAAGGCTGACAGTATTTCTCAATTGCTAAAACACTAGACCCTTTAATTGGTCACCCTTTTGGCAAAACCTTAAGCACCTGCTTTCACCTGGTGAGACACAGCTTGCAAACATATTCTCACCCACTACAACACATTCTGCACTGTGATGCACTTGTGTTGCATAATGGTAAGCACAGGTAGCAAAAGTTCAACTCAGTTAAAGCACAGGTGTCTCAACTTAAACACTGCAACTCAAAACGGATCACACCTGTGGCTAAGGATGTGAGGAAACCGATATAAGCCGTTCAGGGAGCACTGGCTTGTTTGGACAATCTGAGAGGCAGAGGAAGAGGAGGCAGAGGAGGAAGAGGAGTCAGAGGAGTCAGAGGAGTTGGAGGAGGCAGAGGAAGAGGAGTCAGAGGAGGCAGAGGAGGCAGAGGAGGAAGAGGAGTAAGAGGAGGGAAAGAAGTAAGAGGAGGAAGAGGAGGAAGAGGAGTCAGAGGAGGAAGAGGAGGCAGAGTAGGCAGAGGAGTAAGAGGAGTAAGAGGATGAAGAGGAGGAAGAGGATGCAGAGGAGGCAGAGGAGGAAGAGGAGTCAGAGGAGGAGTCAGAGGAGTAAGAGGAGGCAGAGGAGGAAGAGGAGTCAGAGGAGTAAGAGGAGTCAGAGGAGGAAGAGGAGGAAGAGGAGTCAGAGGAGGAAGAGGAGCCGGAGGAGTTGGAGGAGGAAGAGGAGGAAGAGGAGTCAGAGGAGTCAGAGGAGGAAGAGGATGCAGAGGAGGCAGAGGAGGAAGAGGAGGAAGAGGAGTCAGAGGAGGAGTCAGAGGAGAAAGAGGAGAAAGAGGAGGAAGAGGAGGAAGAGGAGTCAGAGGAGTCAGAGGATGCAGAGGAGGCAGAGGAGGAAGAGGAGGGAAAGAAGTAAGAGGAGGAAGAGGAGGAAGAGGAGGAATAGGAGGAAGAGGAGTCAGAGGAGGAAGAGGAGGAAGAGGAGGCAGAGGAGTCAGAGTAGGCAGAGAAGGCAGAGGAGTCAGAGGAGTAAGAGGAGGAAGAGGAGTCAGAGGAGTAAGAGGAGGAAGAGGAGTAAGAGGAGGAAGAGAAGTCAGAGGAGGCAGAGGAGTAAGAGGAGTCAGAGGAGTCGGAGGAGGCAGAGGACTCAGGGGACTCAGAGGAGTAAGAGGAGTAAGAGGAGGGAGAGAAGTAAGAGGAGTAAGAGGAGGAATAGGAGGAAGAGGAGTCAGAGGAGTCAGAGGAGTCAGAGGAGGAAGAGGACTCAGTGGAGTCAGAGGAGTCAGAGGAGTCCGAGGAGTCAGAGGAGGCAGAGAAGGCAGAGGAGTCAGAGGAGGTAGAGGAGTCAGAGGAGGAAGTGGAGGAAGAGGACTCAGTGGAGGAAGAGGAGGAAGAAGAGGAAGAGGAGGAAGAGGAGGCAGAGGAGTAAGAGGAAGCAGAGGAGTTAGAGGAGGAAGAGGAGTCAGAGGAGTCAGAGGAGGCAGAGAAGGCAGAGGACGCAGAGGAGTAAGAGGAGTCAGAGGAGGAAGAGGAGTCAGAGGAGTAAGAGGAGTCAGAGGAGGAAGAGGAGGAAGAGGAGTCAGAGGAGGAAGAGGAGGAAGAGGAGCCGGAGGAGTTGGAGGAGTAAGAGGAGGAAGAGGAGTCAGAGGAGTCAGAGGAGGAAGAGGATGCAGAGGAGGCAGAGGAGGAAGAGGAGGAAGAGGAGTCAGAGGAGGAGTCAGAGGAGAAAGAGGAGAAAGAGGAGGAAGAGGAGTCAGAGGAGTCAGAGGATGCAGAGGAGGCAGAGGAGGAAGAGGAGGGAAAGAAGTAAGAGGAGGAAGAGGAGGAAGAGGAGGAAGAGGAGTCAGAGGAGGAAGAGGAGGAAGAGGAGGCAGAGGAGTCAGAGTAGGCAGAGAAGGCAGAGGAGTCAGAGGAGTAAGAGGAGGAAGAGGAGTCAGAGGAGTAAGAGGAGGAAGAGGAGTAAGAGGAGGAAGAGAAGTCAGAGGAGGCAGAGGAGTAAGAGGAGTCAGAGGAGTCGGAGGAGGCAGAGGACTCAGGGGACTCAGAGGAGTAAGAGGAGTAAGAGGAGGGAGAGAAGTAAGAGGAGTAAGAGGAGGAATAGGAGGAAGAGGAGTCAGAGGAGTCAGAGGAGTCAGAGGAGGAAGAGGACTCAGTGGAGTCAGAGGGGTCAGAGGAGTCCGAGGAGTCAGAGGAGGCAGAGAAGGCAGAGGAGTCAGAGGAGGTAGAGGAGTCAGAGGAGGAAGTGGAGGAAGAGGACTCAGTGGAGGAAGAGGAGGAAGAAGAGGAAGAGGAGGAAGAGGAGGCAGAGGAGGCAGAGGAGTAAGAGGAAGCAGAGGAGTTAGAGGAGGAAGAGGAGTCAGAGGAGTCAGAGGAGGCAGAGAAGGCAGAGGACTCAGAGGAGTAAGAGGAGTCAGAGGAGTCAGAGTCAGAGGAGGAAGAGGAGTCAGAGGTGGCAGAGGATTCAGAGGAGTAAGAGGAGGAAGAGGAGTCAGAGGAGTCAGAGGAGTCAGAGGAGTAAAAGGAGGAAGAGGAGGAAGAGGAGTCAGAGGAGTCAGAGGAGTAAAAGGAGGAAGAGGAGGAAGAGGAGTCAGAGGAGTCAGATGTGGCAGAGGATTCAGAGGAGGAAGAGGAGTAAGCGGAGTCAGAGGAGGCAGAGGAGGCAGAGGAGGAAGAGGAGGAAGAGGAGGAAGAGGTGTCAGATGATTCAGAGGAGGCAGAGGAGTAAGAGGAAGCAGAGGAGTCAGAGGAGTCAGAGGAGGCGGAGAAGGCAGAGGATTCAGAGGAGTAAGAGGAGTCAGAGGAGGAAGAGGAGTCAGAGGAGGAAAAGGAGTAAGAGAAGGACGAGGAGTCAGAGGAGTCAGAGGAGTAAGAGGAGTCAAAGGAATAAGCGGAGTAAGAGGAGTCAGAGGAGTCAGAGGAGTCAGAGGAGGAAAAGGAGTAAGAGAAGGAAGAGGAGTCAGAGGAGTCAGAGGAGTCAGAGGAGTAAGAGGAGTCAGAGGAATAAGCGGAGTAAGAGGAGTCAGAGAAGTCAGAGGAGGAAAAGGAGGAAGAGGAGGAAGAGGAGTCAGAGGAGGTAGAGGAGTCAGAGGAGTAAGAGGAATCAGAGGAGTCGGAGGAGGCAGAGGACTCAGGGGACTCACAGGAGTAAGAGGAGTCAGAGGAGGGAAAGAAGTAAGAGGAGGACGAGGAGGAAGAGGAGGCAGAGGAGTCAGAGGAGTCAGAGGAGGCAGAGAAGGCAGAGGAGTCAGAGGAGTAAAAGGAGTAAGAGGAGGAAGAGGAGTCAGAGGAGTCAGATGTGGCAGAGGATTCAGAGGAGGAAGAGGAGTAAGCGGAGTCAGAGGAGGCAGAGGAGGCAGAGGAGGAAGAGGAGGAAGAGGTGTCAGAGGATTCAGAGGAGGCAGAGGAGTAAGAGGAAGCAGAGGAGTCAGAGGAGGCAGAGAAGGCAGAGGATTCAGAGGAGTAAGAGGAGTCAGAGGAGGAAGAGGAGTCAGAGGAGGAAAAGGAGTAAGAGAAGGACGAGGAGTCAGAGGAGTCAGAGGAGTAAGAGGAGTCAAAGGAATAAGCGGAGTAAGAGGAGTCAGAGGAGTCAGAGGAGGAAAAGGAGTAAGAGAAGGAAGAGGAGTCAGAGGAGGTAGAGGAGTCAGAGGAGTAAGAGGAATCAGAGGAGTCGGAGGAGGCAGAGGACTCAGGGGACTCAGAGGAGTAAGAGGAGTAAGAGGAGGGAAAGAAGTAAGAGGAGGAAGAGGAGTCAGAGGAGTCAGAGGAGGCAGAGAAGGCAGAGGAGTCAGAGGAGTAAAAGGAATAAGAGGAGGAAGAGGAGTCAGAGGAGTCAGAGGAGAAAAAGGAGTAAGAGAAGAAAGAGGAGTCAGAGGAGTCAGAGGAGTAAGAGGAGCCAGAGGAATAAGATGAGTAAGAGGAGTCAGAGGAGGAAAAGGAGTAAGAGAAGGAAGAGGAGTCAGAGGAGGTAGAGGAGTCAGAGGAGGAAGAGGAGGCAGAGTAGGCAGAGGAGTAAGAGGAGTCAGAGGAGGCAATGGAGGCAGAGGAGTAAGAGGAGGCAGAGGAATAAGAGGAAGCAGAGGCGTAAGAGGAGTCAGAGGAGTCAAAGGAGGAAGAGGCGGAAGAGGCGGAAGAGGAGTAAGAGGAGGCAGAGGAGGCAGAGGAGGAATAGGAGGAAGAGGAGTTAGAGGAGTAAGAGGCGTAAGAGGAGTCAGAGGAGTAAGAGGAGGAAGTGGAGTAAGAGGAGTCAGAGGAGTAAGAGGAGGAAGAGGAGGCAGAGGAGGCAGAGGAGGCAGAGGAGGCAGAGGGGTAAGAGGAGGCAGAGGAGTCAGAGGAGTCAGATGAGTGAGAGGAGTCAGAGGAGGAAGAGGAGGAAGAGGAGGCAGTGGAGGCAGAGGAGTCAGATGAGTGAGAGGAGTCAGAGGAGGAAGAGGAGGAAGAGGAGTCAGATGAGTGAGAGGAGTCAGAGGAGGAAGAGGAGGAAGAGGAGGAAGAGGAGTCAGAGGAGTAAGAGGAGTCAGAGGAGTCAAAGGAGTAAGAGGAGTCAGAGGAGGCAGTGGAGGCAGAGGAATAAGAGGGAGCAGAGGAGTAAGAGGAGTCAGAGGAGTCAAAGGAGTAAGAGGAGGAAGAGAAGTCAGAGGAGGCAGAGGAGTAAGAGGAGTTAGAGGAGTAAGAGGAGTCAGAGGAGTAAGAGGAGGAAGTGGAGTAAGAGGTGTCAGAGGAGGAAGAGGAGGAAGAGGAGTAAGAGGAGGCAGAGGAGGCAGAGGAGGCAGAGGGGTAAGAGGAGGCAGAGGAGTCAGAGGAGTCAGATGAGTCAGAGGAGGAAGAGGAGGAAGAGGAGGCAGTGGAGGCAGAGGAGTCAGATGAGTGAGAGGAGTCAGAGGAGGAAGAGGAGGAAGAGGAGTCAGATGAGTGAGAGGAGTCAGAGGAGGAAGAGGAGGAAGAGGAGTCAGAGGAGGAAGAGGAGTCAGAGGAGTCAACGGTGTCAGAGGAGGAAGAGGAGGAAGAGGAGGAAGAGGAGGGTAACACACAGAACAGTTGTTTCTGATGAAGTACCTCCTGTGATGGACCGTGTTCCTGTCCATGGTCTGACAATGAGGGAAGCAGGATTACGAGTGCAGCCCGACCTGAGCAGGTTCACTGTCCGCCCTCTGACCCGCAGGTGAAGAGGGAACAGGTCAACGCTTTGTTTCATTGTGTAAATGTTTACAGTGGCCTAGTGCTGCATGTATAATCTTGTAACTGCATTTTCTCTTTTTGTAGAATTGTAAGACACCATGGCGGGAGGACTTCTGTGTTCTCCCACACCAAGAGACCCTCACTGTCCACACGGTCCGTCAGAACAAGGACATCAAACTGCGTGAAACAGCAGAAAGTCATTGAAGTCCATGTGAATTCTGAAGGCGTCAACAGTGTCAGCCTTTCCAACACTGATGGTGTCCTCAAACGCAACAGACTGTGCATGAAGCAACTGTACAGAGCGCCCTTTGAACACAACTCAGGGAGGGTGGAGGAGCAAAGATTCCAGTATGTACAGGTAAGTACATCGTGACACGTTCACACTGCCTCCTCCTCCTCCTCCTCCTCTCCCTCCTCATATACGTACTCTGAACAGTGCCCTCTGAACTGGCTTATACTTTATATATTCTGCTCAGTTGGTTTGATCACATCATTAGAAACAAGTGTGAACAGTTGTGAGTTGTGTGTAAATCATGACAGCTGTGTTGTAGTTGTGTTTAACTTGTGGCGCCCATGTGCATCATTTTTCAGCACATGTGCATCATTTTTCAGCACATGTGCATCGCTGTGCAGAATGTGTTTCAGTGAGTGAGAATGTGTTCAGAGGTTTGCAGAAAGAGTGGATGAGATTTGCAGAAGATGTCTAACCAGCTGAACTTGTTTAAGGTTTTTCCTAAAGACTCCACAGATGGGTTTAGGCCACGGAGCGTTTGGTTCAGAGAACGGGACTCAGTGTTTTAGCAGCTGTGAGAAACTGTAACCATGCTAGCGTGGGGCTGTAGCAACATGCATAGTAAACTAAAGTGTGCTAACGTTAGCCCGCAGAGGTACAATGCTGGCTGCGGTCTGTTGCAGCTTGAGCTCTAACATGCATTCTGCCTACATGGGCCTACAGGCCTACCTTGCTGCTACATAGCAGAACATAACACAGTGGTGCAGCAGAATAGGCTGGGCAGAAACAGTAGCAGGTTGTATGTTGGGGGCGTGGCTGCTGTATGGTGGAGGTGTGGCCAAACAGAGCGTTTGTTTTGGTTTCATGCTGGAGATCAAGTGCGACACCTACTGGACATAAGTCACACAGTAAGCCTTTAAATAAAACTGGGTCGATAAAGACATAACTATGAGTGACCTTTTTTTCTGCTTTCAACAATTCCTTCATATTTAATCATTTCCTGTAACCAGCAAAGAATTCAATTCTGTCATGAAGGCTGCTCCGAAAGCGGGAGACGTTCTTGTTTTGTAACCTCGCGAGAACTGGATGAAGAAATGTCTCTCTCTCTCTCTCTCTTGCTGAGATGGTGTGTGAGTGAGGAGCTGAGAGCGAATCTGATTTTGATTCAACTTCTCGTAAGTTTTGAGAAAACTTTTCTCATCTTTTTTTGTGTGAGTGTGTTTATGAGTTGTTACTTTATCATTCGGTGTTAAAAGGGCTGTGGTTTAGTGTGTGTGTTAGCGTGTGTGTGGTTTTGTTTGTTTGAGGGCAGCGTGCTTTGTTTGGCACAATGCCCGTGGTGGAGACTGCAGCCGCGGAGTTTGAAAAGATGCGATCAAGCTTCACCCCGCGGTGCAGTGCTCGGTGGAGGAAGCCAGTCTGCCTCTCGCATGAACGAGGCTATTGTGATGTTTTTGGACAGCACAGCTAAGGTTAGCGAGGTGGTGGAGAGGGGAGGGGTCATTCAAGACACCTTCACTCCCGTCTCCCCTCTCGTTAGCCCAGCCACAAGGATTACTATTTCTAACGCTCCCCCATTTATTAAAAATGAAATGTTGGGAAAAGAGCTGTCCAGGTACGGACAACTGGTGTCACCCATCAAGATGGTCTCCCTTGGGTGTAAATCCCCAAAATTAAAGCATGTTGTGTGTCATAGAAGACAGGTTTACATGATCCTAAAGGATAAAAGCACGGATCTGAACCTGTCTTTTTCTTTCAAAGTTGATGGTTTTCGTTTCCTCAGAGACGAAGAAATGTTTTGGCTGTGGGGCAGAGGGGCATCTGATTCGCTCCTGCCTGGAGAGAGGCGGAGCGCAGCGGCCCGCTGCTGCGGCTGCTGCGGGGGGTGATCCGCCCGCTGCTTCTGCTGCTGCGGCTGCGGAGGGGGATCGGTCGGCGGCTGCCGCTGCGGCTGCGGGGGGTGATCTACCCGCTGCTGCCGCCCCAGCCCCGGACCGGATCCCTGTGCGGGCAGCTCCAGTTCCTGCCGCGAGGCCGGTTGTTCCGGTTTTTCCCCGACCTGCGCTTATTTATTAAGTCAGCCAGGCCGCTCACCAGGAAGAGCTGTGGGGAGGAGGTTTTAACAGATCAGGAGATATATAGACTCAGGAAACTCGTGCTGAAGGTAAAAGCTCAACTCATTAATGATGATGATGATTTTTAGATGCTTGTACTCTTTACTGACCGTTCTTCTGACTGCTATTTATTTTTATCCATGTGTGATTTTAATATCAGCACCTTAAACCTGAACGGGGCCAGGGCTGATTTTAAACGAGCCGCTCTTTTTAAACTGATGGAGACTAAAAGAATTGATGTGATGTTTGTTCAGGAAACCCACAGCACCACAGACAATGAGAGTGACTGGAAAAGGGCTTTTAAAGGGGAGGTGATTTTAAGTCACAGGTCCAATCTGAGTGGAGGGGTGGGGATTTTATTTGCCCAGAGTTTCTTACCTTTTTCTTTTACTGCTGACGAGGTTATTCCAGGTGTTTTAATGAAAGTTAAAGCTGTGTTTGAAAACGTGAAGCTTGTGTTTTTAAATGTCTATGCTCCCACTAACGCGGTGGACAGGGTAGCGTTTTTAAACATTTTAAGCGACTGTGTTAAGAACTGTGAGGATGATGGTGTTATGTTTTTAGGGGGTGATTTTAATTGCACAGACAATCCAACCCTAGACAGGAACCATCCTGAACCACACCCACTTTCATCTCACACACTCAGACAGCTGATGGAGAATCAGGAGCTGAGTGATGTGTGGAGGGTTTTTAACAGTCAGCACAGGCAGTACACCTGGAGCCACAGCAGGGAGGGGGTTTTATCTCTGGCCAGACTGGACCTCTTTTATTGTTTTAAACACCATTTGAATATTTTTAAAAGTTGTTTTATTCAGCCTGTGGGTTTTAGTGATCATTTTTTAGTCTCCTGTCGTGTTTTTATCAAAAACATTCGTTTAAAGAGCGCCTACTGGCATTTTAACACAGCCCTTTTAAATGACCCGGCTTTTAGAACTGCTTGTAAGTGTTTTTGGTCGTCCCATAGAGAGAGCAGGCCTGCCTTCGCTAATATACAGCAGTGGTGGGACTTTGGTAAGACGCAGACACAGCAGCTCTGCCAGCAGTTCACTCGCGGTGTCACTACAGACTTAGCCCGGTCTATGAAGGATCTGGAGACGCAGGTGGTAGATCTGCAGACCTTAGCAGACTCTACAGCAAATCGAGGGCTTTTAGACTCCCTCAAGTTCAAAAAGTCGGCCATAGCCAACCTGCTGGGCCTTTCAGCACAGGGGGCTCTGGTCAGGTCTCGCTTTCTGAACATCACGCAGATGGACGCCCCCTCTCGGTTCTTCTTTGGGTAGAGCGAAAAAACGGACAAAGGAAGACCATTCATTCTTTACGAACGGGTAGCGGCTCCGAAGTCTCAGACTCGTCAGAGATCAGGAAGTATGCTGCCGGTTTTTACAAAAACCTCTTTAGGAGTGAGTGGTCGCATAATCCAGATGTGCACAGCAGCTTCCTCAGCGGTCTCCCTCAGGTCATCGAGGCTGATAACAGGGAGCTGGCAGCAGAGGTGACGCTGCAGGAGCTCCATGCTGCCACCATGAGCCTGCAGAGCGGCAGAGCTCCAGGCATGGACGGCCTTCCTGCTGACTTCTACAAGTCCTTTTGGTCCATCATAGGACCAGATCTGCTCGAGGTCATCACAGACAGCTTAAAGACCGGCTGACTGCCTCTGAGCTGCAGGAGGGCCGTCATCACCCTGCTGCCGAAGAAGGGAGACCTGCAGGAACTGAAAAACTGGAGGCCGGTCTCCCTGCTGTGCACGGATTATAAAATCCTGTCCAAAGCTCTGGCCCTTAGACTCAGGGAGGTGATGGCGTCCATCATCCAGCCTGACCAGACCTACTGTGTTCCCGGCAGGCTCATCAGTGACAACGTCACTTTAATTCGAGACGTTTTGGAGCTCTCCAGTTCATTGGCAGTAGAGACTGGTCTTATTTCCATAGACCAGGAAAAGGCTTTTGACCGGGTTGAACACCAGTACTTGTGGCAGACTCTGGCTGCCTTTGGGTTCAACCCTGGTTTCATAGCCATGGTCCGGGTTCTCTATAGTGACATTGCGAGTGTTCTGAAAATTAACGGTGGTCTCAGCGCACCATTTGAGATTCGGAGAGGGGTGAGGCAGGGCTGCTCTCTCTCTGGGATGTTATATTCGGCAGCCATCGAGCCTCTGCTCCACCAGCTGAGAGTTAAACTTAGTGGTGTGCATTTCCCCCAATGTCCTGTGTCTTTTAAACTGTCTGTTTACGCAGATGATCTCATTGTTTTAGTCAACTCACAAAGAGATATCAACATTTTAACTGACACTGTGAGGGATTCTGGTTTTATTTCATCTGCAAAAGTGAACTGGGAGAAGAGCGAGGCTCTGATGGCGGGAGGGGAGCTGGGGGGTCGGCTCGGGCTGCCCGGTGGCCTACAATGGAAAAAAGGAGGACTCAAGTACCTTGGAGTCTTCCTGGGGGATGAGACCTACAAAAAGAAGAACTGGGACAGTGTTCTCGAACAGGTTAAAGGTCGGCTGGAGAAATGGAGGTGGCTGCTCCCAAAAATGTCATATAGAGGTCGAACCTTAATAGCCAACGCTTTGGTCTCATCCTCCTTGTGCCACCGGCTGGCCTGTGTCGACCCTCCGGCTTCTCTTCTGTCCAAAATTCAGACGGTTTTAGTTGATTTTATTTGGGACAAGTTGCACTGGGTCCCACAGAGTGTCCTGTTTCTACCTAAAGAGGAGGGGGGGCAGGGCCTGGTCCACCTGGCCAGCAGGGGCGCAGCCTTTCGCCTCCAGTTCATACAAAGGTTACTGACCGGACCGAAGGACACTCTGTGGAGACCCTTGTCCCGCTGCATTCTGCAGGGTTTTAACAACCTGGGTCAGGATTTTAATTTGTTTTTAATGAACACACCTAACATGAGCACATCTTCTCTGCCTGCTTTTTATAAAAGTGACATCATCGAGGGTCACACAAAGACTCCTAGAACATTGGAAGGAGAGACTCACAGGACACGACCGCCTGCTTTTAAACAAAACAGTGACAAAAGGAGATCCTTTTCCTGCCATCTTCCTGGCACCGGATTTTAAGGACTGTTCTGGTCCGTTGTTGGAACACACCCACCCTGCCCCACCGGAGGGCACCTCAGGAAAAACCTTCTACAGAATCATGGTAAAAACTATAAACAAAAACAAGCTACACCAGAGACCTGACACCCCATGGAGGGGCTATCTGCAGCTGGCTCCTGCATCCAGACCTGAGTGGAGGTCTTTCTATAAGCCTCCTCTCTCTAAGAGACATGCAGACATTCATTGGAGAGTCCTTCATGGAGTCATAGCAGTGAACTCTTTTGTGTCCATCATTAACGCTGCGGCAGAGGACAAGTGTCCCTACTGCGACCAGAGAGAGACTGTGTTTCACTGCTTTCATGAGTGTCTTCGTCTTTTACCCTTGTTTCTGTTTTTACAAACTGTTTTTACCAAATGTGGAGAGGTTTTTAACAAGCAGGTTTTTATTCTGGGTTTTAGATACACGCGCCAACAAAAGAACAAATGCCAGCTTTGAAACTTTGTTTTAGGGCAGGCCAAGATGGCGGTGTATTTTAGCCGGAGGAGGAAGGTGGAGGATGGTTTTATTGTTGAACCGGTCACTGTTTGTATCAACATGATGAAGTCCAGACTCCTCATTGATCTTAATTATTGCAAAGCAGCAGGAGATCTGGACTCATTCCAGCAGGTTTGGGCTTTTAAACAGGTGTTGTGCTCTGTAGCAGAGGACACACTGCAGTACGGAGATGTGCTCATGTAAATGAAGTATTTATTTATTTATGTGTTTATATATTTCTTTGAAGAAGAAGAGTGTGTGACATTATTTATGTTATGTTGATTTGATTTTGCGAGCGGCAAATAAAGTTGATTCAAAAATCAATCTCTCTGTCTCTCTCTCTCTGATGATTTCTAACGCCCCCCGTTCATCAGAAACGAGGACTTAGCTAAAGAGCTATCACGCTACGGGCAGCTCGTGTCTCCCATTAAGATGGTTCTACTGGGCTGCAAATCATCCCAGCTGAAGCACGTCGTCGTCACCGTAGACAGGTTTTTATGTTATTAAAAGATAGCAGCAAAGACCTGAACCTAACGTTCAGTTTCAGAGTGGATGGATTCGCCTACAACGTGTTCGCCACTTCTGAAACAATGAAGTGTTTCGGTTGCGGGGCGGAGGGACACCTGGTTCGAGCTTGTCCTGGAGCTGGTGTGCGGCAAATGGGCGGAGGTTCGGCGTCGTCCTCCGGCGGCGCGGGTGCGCCGGACGGCGCCGGTCTGGCGCCGGCTAAGCCGTCGGCCGGGCCATCGGCTAAGCCGTCGGCCGGACGAGTCCAGTGCAGCTCGGCCCGCGGTCAGGTCGGGATTTCTCGGCTCGTCTAGGACTGCGGAGGAGGTGCGGGACGGAGCGGAGGACATGGAGGACGGAGAGCTGAATGTGACTCAGGATCAAGGTAAGACAGTGAAACATGTAGAAATCGTGCAGAGCAGTGTGGAAGCAGGTAAAACCAAACAGACAGAAAAGGAAAAGTGTAAAGAAAATGTCGAGAGCTGCAGCGCTGTGAGTGATGTTCAGATAGATGAACGCATGTGTGAGGATGAACTGTTGAACAAAAGTAATAAGAGAAAGAACCTTGATAAGGAGCAGAGCAGCTCTAAGGCTAAAAAGGTGCAGGAGGATCTTTCTGATGAGGAGTGTGAGTGGACTCCTTCACAGGAGGAGTCCATTGTGTGCTACTCTCTGGAGAAGATTAAAAAGTTTCTCCTGGAAACTAAAGGTCAGAGGGTGAAAATAGATCAGTTTTTCCCTGATCTCAGAGGGTTTGTTAAATCTGTTGTGCGTCTGAGAAAGGAAGAAGATGCTTTCAGTGAGCAGGAGGTGTACAGACTCAAGAAAATGGTGACCAAAGTCAAAGCCCAGCTGACTGAAGATGATGACTAAACCCAGAATCTGTCTCCTCGTGCTGGCTCTGTGTGTGTGTTCATTAAGTCTCTTCCTCTCCATGGCTGACATCAAAATTGGGTCTTTAAACATAAATGGAGCAAGAAGTGACGTGAAGAGAGCCTCTCTTTTTAAATTGATGGATTTTAAACACTTAGACATAGTCTTTGTGCAGGAGACTCACAGTGACAGTGACAATGAGGCTGACTGGAAGAAGGAGTGGCCTGGGCAGGTGATCCTCAGCCATAAGTTGTCTAACAGCGGGGGGGTCGCCGTGCTGTTCTCGCAGAGGTTCACCCCCTCTGCTGTGGACGTGGAGGAGATCATGTGTGGCCATATCCTAAAGGTTAAAGTGCAATATGAAAATGTGAAGCTGGTTTTAGTGAATGTTTATGCTCCGGTTTTAGCTTCTGAGAGGATGGGTTTTTTACATGTTTTAGGTGATGTTCTTAACAGTTGTGCTGACGAGTTTTAATTCCTGGGGGGGGATTTTAATTGCACTGAAAATGCAGTTTTAGACAGGAATCACCTGGAGCCTCACCCAGCCTCAGCGGCCAGGCTCAGGCGTCTGGTGGAGGCGTATGAGTTAAAAGATGTGTGGAGAGGTGTGAACAGAGACAGCAGGCAGTACAGCTGGAGCCACTGCAGAGATAATCTGCTGTCTCTGGCCAGACTCGATCGCTTTTACTGTTTTAAACATCATTTTAGCATCTTTAAGTCCTGTCTTATCTCTCCTGTGGGTTTTACTGATCACTGTCTCGTTCACTGCTCCTTTTTTATCCAGAATGTGAAGGTGACCAGTGCATACTGGCATTTTAACACTGGGCTTTTAAAGGATCATTGTTTTAGAGAGGCTTTTACTTATTTATGGAAGACGCACAGAAACAGCAAAGCTGCTTTTCCCTCAGTGCAGCGCTGGTGGGACTTTGGAAAAGTCCAGGTCAGACAGTTTTGTCAACAGTATACTCGCAACGTCACCAAGCACATGGCCCGCTGTCTGAGTGACCTGGAGACTGAGGTGGTAGAGCTCCAGAGTCTGGTAGATTCTACAGGAGATCAGGGGCACGTTGAGGCCCTGAAAGCTAAAAAGGCTGCTCTAGCCAACCTGCTGGGCATCACAGCACAGGGGGCTCTGGTTCGGTCCAGGTTCATGAGCTCCTCTCAGATGGACGCCCCCTCCCAGTTCTTCTTCAGCCTGGAGAAAAGAAACGGTCAGAGGAAGATCATCCACTCTCTGCGCTCTGAGAGTGGATCCACAGTGACAGACAGCTCTGCGATCAGGAGCTACGCCACCTCCTTCTACAAGGAGCTGTTTCAGAAGGAGTTTGTGGAGGACGCAGAGCTGGCTGGTCGTTTTTATGATGGTCTACCTCAGGTGACGGAGGAGTCCAACACACTGCTGGACTCTGAACTGTCCCTGAATGAGCTGTACGCTGCTGCCATGAGCCTGCAGAATGGGAAAGCACCGGGGATAGATGGTCTCCCGGTTGACTTTTATAAATCCTTCTGGGCCGTGGTTGGTGAAGACCTGTTAGAGGTCATTCAGGCCAGTTTAAGGACTGGGCTGCTCCCGCTGAGCTGCAGGAGGGCGATCATAACCCTGCTGCCTAAAAAGGGAGACTTACAGGAGCTGAAGAACTGGAGGCCTGTGTCCCTGCTCTGTGGGGACTATAAGATACTGTCCAAGGCTTTGGCGTCCAGGCTGAGAGACGTGATGAGTGAGGTGGTCCACATCGACCAGACCTACTGTGTGCCCGGCAGGCTCATCAGTGACAACGTCACTCTGATTCGGCATGTTGTGGAGGTCTCTGGCTCGTTGGCTGAGGATACTGGTCTGATTTCTATAGACCAGGAAAAGGCTTTCGACCGGGTTGAACACCAGTACCTGTGGCACACGCTCAGTGCGTTTGGGTTCAGCCCAGGGTTCATAGCCAGGATACAGGTCCTGTACCGTGACATTGCGAGTATACTGAAAATCAATGGCGGTCTGGCTGCACCTTTTAATGTCCAGAGGGGGGTCAGGCAGGGCTGCTCGCTGTCGGGCATGCTGTATTCTCTCTCCATTGAGCCTCTGCTTCACAAGCTCAGGAGAGAGCTCTCAGGTGTGTCCTTCCCAGGCTGTCCCTCCACTTTTAAAGTCACGGCTTATGCAGATGACATCATGGTTTTAACCAACAAACAGGCAGATATTGATATTTTAAAACAGAATGTGGACTTTTTTAACAAGATGTCATCTGCAAAAGTCAACTGGGGTAAAAGTGAAGCCCTGATGGTGGGTAATAAACTGTCAGACCACTTAACTCTACCGGGGGGGCTCACCTGGAAAACGGGAGGGTTGAAGTACCTGGGGGTGTTTTTAGGTGACGAGTCGTTTTTAATGAAAAACTGGGAGAACGTTGTAGAGAAGGTGGAGGGGAGACTGAAAAAGTGGAGGTGGCTCCTGCCGGGCTTGTCCTACAGAGGGAGGACGCTGGTCATTAACAACCTGGTGTCCTCCTCTCTGTGGCACAGGCTGGCCTGCGTTGATCAGTTTTTCCCTGATCTCAGAGGGTTTGTTAAATCTGTTGTGCGTCTGAGAAAGGAAGAAGATGCTTTCAGTGAGCAGGAGGTGTACAGACTCAAGAAAATGGTGACCAAAGTCAAAGCCCAGCTGACTGAAGATGATGACTAAACCCAGAATCTGTCTCCTCGTGCTGGCTCTGTGTGTGTGTTCATTAAGTCTCTTCCTCTCCATGGCTGACATCAAAATTGGGTCTTTAAACATAAATGGAGCAAGAAGTGACGTGAAGAGAGCCTCTCTTTTTAAATTGATGGATTTTAAACACTTAGACATAGTCTTTGTGCAGGAGACTCACAGTGACAGTGACAATGAGGCTGACTGGAAGAAGGAGTGGCCTGGGCAGGTGATCCTCAGCCATAAGTTGTCTAACAGCGGGGGGGTCGCCGTGCTGTTCTCGCAGAGGTTCACCCCCTCTGCTGTGGACGTGGAGGAGATCATGTGTGGCCATATCCTAAAGGTTAAAGTGCAATATGAAAATGTGAAGCTGGTTTTAGTGAATGTTTATGCTCCGGTTTTAGCTTCTGAGAGGATGGGTTTTTTACATGTTTTAGGTGATGTTCTTAACAGTTGTGCTGACGAGTTTTAATTCCTGGGGGGGGATTTTAATTGCACTGAAAATGCAGTTTTAGACAGGAATCACCTGGAGCCTCACCCAGCCTCAGCGGCCAGGCTCAGGCGTCTGGTGGAGGCGTATGAGTTAAAAGATGTGTGGAGAGGTGTGAACAGAGACAGCAGGCAGTACAGCTGGAGCCACTGCAGAGATAATCTGCTGTCTCTGGCCAGACTCGATCGCTTTTACTGTTTTAAACATCATTTTAGCATCTTTAAGTCCTGTCTTATCTCTCCTGTGGGTTTTACTGATCACTGTCTCGTTCACTGCTCCTTTTTTATCCAGAATGTGAAGGTGACCAGTGCATACTGGCATTTTAACACTGGGCTTTTAAAGGATCATTGTTTTAGAGAGGCTTTTACTTATTTATGGAAGACGCACAGAAACAGCAAAGCTGCTTTTCCCTCAGTGCAGCGCTGGTGGGACTTTGGAAAAGTCCAGGTCAGACAGTTTTGTCAACAGTATACTCGCAACGTCACCAAGCACATGGCCCGCTGTCTGAGTGACCTGGAGACTGAGGTGGTAGAGCTCCAGAGTCTGGTAGATTCTACAGGAGATCAGGGGCACGTTGAGGCCCTGAAAGCTAAAAAGGCTGCTCTAGCCAACCTGCTGGGCATCACAGCACAGGGGGCTCTGGTTCGGTCCAGGTTCATGAGCTCCTCTCAGATGGACGCCCCCTCCCAGTTCTTCTTCAGCCTGGAGAAAAGAAACGGTCAGAGGAAGATCATCCACTCTCTGCGCTCTGAGAGTGGATCCACAGTGACAGACAGCTCTGCGATCAGGAGCTACGCCACCTCCTTCTACAAGGAGCTGTTTCAGAAGGAGTTTGTGGAGGACGCAGAGCTGGCTGGTCGTTTTTATGATGGTCTACCTCAGGTGACGGAGGAGTCCAACACACTGCTGGACTCTGAACTGTCCCTGAATGAGCTGTACGCTGCTGCCATGAGCCTGCAGAATGGGAAAGCACCGGGGATAGATGGTCTCCCGGTTGACTTTTATAAATCCTTCTGGGCCGTGGTTGGTGAAGACCTGTTAGAGGTCATTCAGGCCAGTTTAAGGACTGGGCTGCTCCCGCTGAGCTGCAGGAGGGCGATCATAACCCTGCTGCCTAAAAAGGGAGACTTACAGGAGCTGAAGAACTGGAGGCCTGTGTCCCTGCTCTGTGGGGACTATAAGATACTGTCCAAGGCTTTGGCGTCCAGGCTGAGAGACGTGATGAGTGAGGTGGTCCACATCGACCAGACCTACTGTGTGCCCGGCAGGCTCATCAGTGACAACGTCACTCTGATTCGGCATGTTGTGGAGGTCTCTGGCTCGTTGGCTGAGGATACTGGTCTGATTTCTATAGACCAGGAAAAGGCTTTCGACCGGGTTGAACACCAGTACCTGTGGCACACGCTCAGTGCGTTTGGGTTCAGCCCAGGGTTCATAGCCAGGATACAGGTCCTGTACCGTGACATTGCGAGTATACTGAAAATCAATGGCGGTCTGGCTGCACCTTTTAATGTCCAGAGGGGGGTCAGGCAGGGCTGCTCGCTGTCGGGCATGCTGTATTCTCTCTCCATTGAGCCTCTGCTTCACAAGCTCAGGAGAGAGCTCTCAGGTGTGTCCTTCCCAGGCTGTCCCTCCACTTTTAAAGTCACGGCTTATGCAGATGACATCATGGTTTTAACCAACAAACAGGCAGATATTGATATTTTAAAACAGAATGTGGACTTTTTTAACAAGATGTCATCTGCAAAAGTCAACTGGGGTAAAAGTGAAGCCCTGATGGTGGGTAATAAACTGTCAGACCACTTAACTCTACCGGGGGGGCTCACCTGGAAAACGGGAGGGTTGAAGTACCTGGGGGTGTTTTTAGGTGACGAGTCGTTTTTAATGAAAAACTGGGAGAACGTTGTAGAGAAGGTGGAGGGGAGACTGAAAAAGTGGAGGTGGCTCCTGCCGGGCTTGTCCTACAGAGGGAGGACGCTGGTCATTAACAACCTGGTGTCCTCCTCTCTGTGGCACAGGCTGGCCTGCGTTGACCCCCCCTCTAACTTACTCTGTCGTGTCCAAGCTGTTCTCGTGAACTTTTTCTGGGACAAGCTGCACTGGCTTCCTCAGGCCGTCCTCTTTCTTCCTAAAGAGGAAGGAGGACAAGGACTTATTCATCTGGCCAGCAGAGCAGCTGCTTTCCGGTTGCAGTTTGTCCAGAGACTATTGTTCGGACACAGAGACTTGGTGTGGAGGCCGCTGGCTCACCTGGTCCTGCAGCAGTGCGGGGGTTTTAAACTGGACATGCCTCTCTTTTTAATGGATTTTAAAAGCGTGAACTTTCGGGGTCTGCCACTGTTTTATCGAGGAGTTTTCACTGTGTGGAAAATGCTGGTGAAGGAGCGACCGGTCCAAAGTGCCTCTCTTCACTGGTTGCTGCAGGAGCCGGTGGTGCACGGCGGACGCCTGGATGCCCCCTGCTGGGCGGGTTCAGCAGTGTTTCAGGTGTTCATCAGAGCTGACCTGCTCACCCTGGGATCTGTGATAAATCTTGCTGGGCCTGGTCTGGAGGATGCGGCTACTCTGGCGGCTGCTCTGGGGGTCAGATCGGTGAGGACCATTGGCCGGCTCCTGGAGCACTGGAGGCACCGCCTCACCGGACACGAGCGTCTCCTGCTGGAGGATCACAGTCGGGGTCTGGTGACTCCTCACGGCGACGACCCCTTCCCAGAGATCGGTCTGTGTGTGGACTCAGAGCAGCGCCCGGGGTTAAACCTGGAGGAAGCGAGGGGCAAACCTCTCTACAAACTGATGGTCTGGTGTCTCCACAAAGACAAACTGAACCAGCGTGTGGACACGCCGTGGAGACGCCACCTGAACCTGAGAGGTGATGGAAAACCTGCATGGAGGAGTCTGTACAAAGCTCCTCTGACTAAGAAGGTGGCAGACCTTCAGTGGAGAGTGCTACACGGGATCTTAGCAGTGAACTCTTTCCTGTGTGTGATCAACCAGGCAGAGAGGGACACGTGTCCTTTCTGTCCTGGAACAGAGACGGTGTTTCACTGTTACAATGACTGTTGTCGCCTGTCGCCTCTTTTCTCTTTGCTGGACTCACTGGTTTTAAAGTTTGGAGAGCTTTTTAACATACAGGTTTTTATTTTGGGTTTTAAGTACAAGAAAACTACAAAGCACAAGAGCCAGCTCTTAAACTTTCTCATTGGACAGGCAAAGATGGCCGTTTATGTGAGCAGGAAGAAAAAAATTGACGAGTTGACAAATATTGATCTGTGTCTGCTTTTCTCCCGAATGGTTAAAGCCCGAATCTCCATCGATTTTAGATTTTACAGAGAGATGCAGGATCTGGATCAGTTCATCCAGATCTGGGCTCATGGAAACATCTTGTGCTCTGTAGAACAGAACCAGCTTATTTTCTCACCTGAGTTGATGTGAACATCTGAGTGTGTATTTATTCATCTGTTGATGGGTTCATCAGGTTCTTAAAGAAATGGCTGAATTTGTGTAAATGTTTCAAAAGATTAATTAGAATAAATGTTACTTTTAAAAATCAAAAAAAATCTCTCTCCCTCTCTCTCTGTCTGTGTGTGTGTATCTCTCCCTCTCTCTCCCTCCCTCTCTCTCTCTGTGTGTGTCTCTCTCCCTCTCTCTCCCTTTCTCTCTCTCTGTGTGTGTGTCTCTCTCCCTCTCTCTCTGTGTGTGTGTGTGTGCCTCTCTCTGCTGTGGACCTGCTCGACTGCAACAACTACTAACATCAGTCTTCCCCATAGTATCATTATTGTTGCTGCTAATGCTAATAGTAGACCTGTTGACTTCAACTGTTACAATTACGATTACCTCAGCCTTTATCATTACTCTGCTTCTCTCGCTAATTTATTTATTTATTTATTTATTTAGCCAATCTTCACACTAGTCTACCACTATTATTGGCATTGTAACCATCAGTATGTGTCTGTTGTTGTTGTAACAAGAACATATGTTGTTGTTGCTCTCTTTGCCTGTCTCTATCCTGCATCTCCTTCTATCCCATGTTCGGCCCATCCAGTCTCTTCAGATGGCTGTTCAACATGAGTCTGGTTCTGCTCGAGGTTTCTGCCTGTTAAAAGGAAGTTTTTCTGCCAATGTGCCGAATGTTGCTAAGTGCTACTCATGGTGATTCATGTTGGGCCTCTCTTTAAATAACAGAACAAAGAGTCGGTGTAGACCTGCTCTGTCTGTAGAGTGTCTCCAGATAACTCTGCTTATGATTTAGCGCTATACAAATAATATTTGATTGATTGATTGATTTATCAGAGCTCTGAAAGTGTAACCAGTCCACCACCATAGACTCCGGAACGACCGTCACCGAGTTTAAAGTCCTGGTGAGTAAATAAATCAAAGAAAAGAAAAAAAAAATCAAAGAAATGAACAAGTCTGGTATAGTCCCACTCCCACTCCGCCCCCCCCACCCCACCTAGTACCTAGAAAAACAAGGCAAACATGGCACTCCTCAAGAACAAATCCACACATATGTGTTTGTGTTGGGGAAGTCTATCGAGCCAACTGTTCAAGCCCCCATCGAACGCTTCATGAAAACCAATCCAGCGCATTGCTATAGTAGCATTACAACGTCTGCTGTGTGTTCAAACACTGGACAGGCCATTTAACCCCCACATCTCTTATGGCATCAAATAAATAGTTCAAAGGTGTTAGGATTAGACCCTGTGGATTGGCCACATCATATAAAATTATGTTTTGTAATAGGCTAAGACAGGAAAGTTTGCATCAACAGAAATATGTTCGATCAGACAGAACTTTGCACCATAAGGCAACCTTTGAGTTGTAACAAAACACTATTTAGCTAATGAGTAAAGGTGATCAGCATTGCCAAAGAAAAGAGGGAGAGAGAAGGGGCCTCTTGGTCAAGCCATGTTTACTTCATTTTCCCTTTTAAATATTGACCGCTCTGCACAGAGTTCATACGCTGGTGACACTGTAACAGTCCTTCAGAGTAACGGTGACATTAGTCCGCTGGATACAGCCAGTTTTTCTCTTCTTATCTGTGAATTCCTTTTCTTCTCCGTTGTGTGTGACACGGAGACGGGCTGGAAATAGTATGCCAAACCGGACATTCTGACGGTTGTGGAGCAGCCTTCTGACCTCGGTGAACGCCGCTCTGGCTTTGGCGACTCTTGCAGTATAATCCGGAAAGATAGCAACTGTCTCCCCGTTATACCAAAGTGGGGCACGGGTGCGCGCCCGGCTCAGTACCTCAACACAGTCTTGGAAATAGTGAAGTTTGGCCACTACTGCTCGTGGTTTCCCGCCGGGTTTTCTTGGCGCCAGACTTCTGCATGAGTGGTCAATGAGCACATCTTTATCCAGCTGTAGCACTTCTCGCAGCAGCTTTCATGATAATAATAATAATACATTTTATTTGTATTGCACTTTATATTTAAGGAATCTCAAAGTGCTACAGAGAAGAAAGATAAAACAAGACAATTTTTATGTGTTAAAAGGAGAGCCTATAAAAGGCACTTAGCAAAAAGCTTTCTTAAAAAGAAGTTTTTAGGTCCCGTTTAAAAACATCTGCAGTCTGTGGGACCCTCAGGTGGTCGGGGAGGGTGTTCCACAGCCTCGGAGCTGCAGAGGAAAAGGCCCGATCACCCATAGTGCGGAGCTTGGTTCTGGGGACTTGGAGGGTGTTCCTGGTTGCAGAACGGCGGGTGCATGAGGAGGTCTGGAGGGTGAGGAGTTCTTTCAGGTATTGGGGGGCATGTCTGTGAATGCACTGATGAGTGAGGAGGGAGACCTTGTACTCAATTCTGAGTGGGGCAGGGAGCCAGTGAAGGGATTTTAGAAAGGGGGTGATGTGGTCATATTTGCGGACCCTTAACAAGATCCTTGCAGCGCTGTTCTGAATATATTGGAGCCTCTGGATTCTCTTTCCAGAGATGCCGGTGAGAAGTGCATTACAGTAGTCGAGCCTGGAGGAGACAAAGGCGTGAACGAGCTTCTCTGCATCTGCCAGGGTGAGTATTGGACGGAGTTTGGCGATGTTCCTGAGGTGGTAGAATGATGTTTTACAGAGGTGTTTGATGTGGATGTCAAAAGTGAGTTGGGGGTCCATTTTAACACCCAGGTTGGTGACAGATGTGGAAAGGGGGACGCTTTGGCCGGAGAAGGTGATACTGGTGATGGTGGAAGAGCGGAGCTGATGTGGAGTGCCAACTAGGATGGCTTCTGTTTTGGACCTGCTCAGCTGAAGAAAGTTGAGCTCCATCCACGCCTCTATCTCCTCTAGCTATGAGACCGATGTCGTGGAGCTCGATCCAGTCGTCTCAGGCACCCCCAGTATTCAGATGTTACACCGCCATGTCCTCCACTTTGTCTCGAAGCTCTGCCACCTCCGTCTTCAGGGTATTTACCGTGGTCTGCAAAGTCACCACCTCGTCTGACCACGTTTGGTCGATCTCCGAATGAATCGCTGCCGTGTTGTTTTTTACTTCTGCTTTCAATGCCTGCAACTCATTTTTAAGGAAGTCGAAGTCTTCGGCAAGTGCGCTTTTCATTTCTGATTTTATCACAAAATTTCAGAGAAGAATCTCCGATTTCAGGGACTCCATCTCTGGTTTAGCTGACCGTGGCGCAGACGCTTCCATCGAGGTGGCAGTAGCAGTGTGGCTCGAGGCGGTGTTGGGCCCAGTGTTCGCTGCAGATTCGTGGCCATTCACGCAAAAGTGGACTTTCACCCAGCTTCGGAAATGTTTTCAGAGCAGATTGGTTGATGCTTTAATGTGCAGCGCGCTTATTAACTTAAAATAAAAAAGAAGTTCGACAGGAGCTCAAACAAAACACGTCTTACTCCATCGCCAGCTCAACAGTTGTTTTCTGTTGGCTGTCTGTGAACTGAGAACAATCAGCTTATGTGTTATTATAATAGTCCTACTACTGTGTTGATGTTACGCTGTGACTTGATTTCGATGGGACCCCCTGAAAACGAGATTTTACATCTCAAGGAGTTCGTCCTCATAAATAACATTCAATTCATAAGATGTCAGACAGATGGCGCTGCAGACAAACTGAAGCTTCTCAGGCCCCCCCCACAGGTGGACCAAGTATTTACATGCTTTACTGCAGTAATACGATTAGTAATTGTAATACTGCAGTAAAGTCAGAATCAGTGAACGTTTTTTTGATTGATGCAGGGATGATTGACAGGATGATGTACAGGACATTTAACCCTCAGTGTGCTGAAGCAGAGCTGACCTCTGACCTCTGGCCTCACTCAGCACTGAGCTGAACTCTTTATCACGTTTATTACAGTCAGTTACCTCATAAAACATGTACAGTCATATAGTAACAGCATTACTGTGTTTGAGGTGAACATGGATCCTTCTCAGCCCCAACCAGGACTTCAGAGTGTTTCAAGTGAAACAGTTTGTGGGCAGAGCTTCACTTTGAACCGACACCATGACGACGAGTACAAAGAGATCACTGAAACACATGAAACCACACGCCTGCTGCCTGCACAGATTCTGTTCATGAAAATCAGACGATTCTCTGAATAAATGAGACGACTCTTTGAATAAATGAGACGACTTTGAATAAATGAGACGATTCTCTGAATAAATGAGACGACTCTTTGAATAAATGAGACGACTCTTTGAATAAATGAGACGACTCTTTGAATAAATCAGACGACTCTTTGAATAAATGAGACGACTTTGAATAAATGAGACGACTTTGAATAAATGAGACGACTCTTTGAATAAATGAGACGACTTTGAATAAATGAGACGACTCTTTGAATAAATCAGACGACTCTTTGAATAAATGAGACGACTCTTTGAATAAATCAGACGACTTTGAATAAATCAGACGACTCTTTGAATAAATGAGACGACTTTGAATAAATGAGACGACTTTGAATAAATGAGACGACTCTTTGAATAAATGAGACGACTTTGAATAAATGAGACGACTCTTTGAATAAATCAGACGACTTTGAATAAATGAGACGACTTTGAATAAATCAGACGACTCTTTGAATAAATGAGACGACTCTTTGAATAAATCAGACGACTCTTTGAATAAATCAGACGACTCTTTGAATAAATCAGACGACTCTTTGAATAAATGAGACGACTCTTTGAATAAATCAGACGACTTTGAATAAATCAGACGACTCTTTGAATAAATGAGACGACTTTGAATAAATGAGACGACTTTGAATAAATGAGACGACTCTTTGAATAAATGAGACGACTTTGAATAAATGAGACGACTCTTTGAATAAATCAGACGACTCTTTGAATAAATCAGACGACTTTGAATAAATGAGACGACTTTGAATAAATGAGACGATTCTCTGAATAAATGAGACGACTCTTTGAATAAATGAGACGACTCTTTGAATAAATCAGACGACTTTGAATAAATGAGACGACTCTTTGAATAAATGAGACGACTTTGAATAAATGAGACGACTCTTTGAATAAATGAGACGACTTTGAATAAATGAGACGACTTTGAATAAATGAGACGACTCTTTGAATAAATGAGACGACTTTGAATAAATCAGACGACTCTTTGAATAAATCAGACGACTTTGAATAAATGAGACGACTCTTTGAATAAATCAGACGACTTTGAATAAATGAGACGACTCTTTGAATAAATGAGACGACTCTTTGAATAAATCAGACGACTTTGAATAAATGAGACGACTCTTTGAATAAATCAGACGACTTTGAATAAATCAGACGACTCTTTGAATAAATCAGACGACTTTGAATAAATGAGACGACTCTTTGAATAAATGAGACGACTCTTTGAATAAATGAGACGACTTTGAATAAATGAGACGACTCTTTGAATAAATCAGACGACTCTTTGAATAAATGAGACGACTCTTTGAATAAATCAGACGACTCTTTGAATAAATCAGACGACTCTTTGAATAAATGAGACGACTCTTTGAATAAATGAGACGACTCTTTGAATAAATCAGACGACTTTGAATAAATCAGACGACTTTGAATAAATGAGACGACTCTTTGAATAAATCAGACGACTTTGAATAAATGAGACGACTCTTTGAATAAATGAGACGACTCTTTGAATAAATCAGACGACTTTGAATAAATGAGACGACTCTTTGAATAAATCAGACGACTTTGAATAAATGAGACGACTCTTTGAATAAATGAGACGACTCTTTGAATAAATCAGACGACTTTGAATAAATGAGACGACTCTTTGAATAAATGAGACGACTCTTTGAATAAATGAGACGACTCTTTGAATAAATCAGACGACTTTGAATAAATGAGACGACTCTTTGAATAAATCAGACGACTTTGAATAAATGAGACGACTCTTTGAATAAATCAGACGACTTTGAATAAATGAGACGACTCTTTGAATAAATCAGACGACTTTGAATAAATGAGACGACTCTTTGAATAAATGAGACGACTCTTTGAATAAATCAGACGACTTTGAATAAATGAGACGACTCTTTGAATAAATGAGACGACTCTTTGAATAAATGAGACGACTCTTTGAATAAATCAGACGACTTTGAATAAATGAGACGACTCTTTGAATAAATCAGACGACTTTGAATAAATCAGACGACTTTGAATAAATGAGACGACTCTTTGAATAAATCAGACGACTCTTTGAATAAATGAGACGACTCTTTGAATAAATGAGACGACTCTTTGAATAAATGAGACGACTTTGAATAAATGAGACGACTCTTTGAATAAATGAGACGACTCTTTGAATAAATCAGACGACTTTGAATAAATCAGACGACTTTGAATAAATGAGACGACTCTTTGAATAAATGAGACGACTCTTTGAATAAATGAGACGACTTTGAATAAATGAGACGACTTTGAATAAATGAGACGACTTTGAATAAATGAGACGACTCTTTGAATAAATGAGACGACTTTGAATAAATGAGACGACTCTTTGAATAAATGAGACGACTTTGAATAAATCAGACGACTCTTTGAATAAATGAGACGACTCTTTGAATAAATGAGACGACTCTTTGAATAAATCAGACGACTCTTTGAATAAATGAGACGACTCTTTGAATAAATGAGACGACTCTTTGAATAAATGAGACGACTCTTTGAATAAATCAGACGACTCTTTGAATAAATCAGACGACTTTGAATAAATGAGACGACTCTTTGAATAAATGAGACGACTTTGAATAAATCAGACGACTTTGAATAAATCAGACGACTCTTTGAATAAATGAGACGACTTTGAATAAATCAGACGACTTTGAATAAATCAGACGACTCTTTGAATAAATGAGACGACTTTGAATAAATCAGACGACTTTGAATAAATCAGACGACTCTTTGAATAAATGAGACGACTCTTTGAATAAATCAGACGACTTTGAATAAATGAGACGACTCTTTGAATAAATCAGACGACTCTTTGAATAAATCAGACGACTCTTTGAATAAATCAGACGACTTTGAATAAATCAGACGACTCTTTGAATAAATCAGACGACTTTGAATAAATGAGACGACTCTTTGAATAAATCAGACGACTTTGAATAAATGAGACGACTCTTTGAATAAATGAGACGACTTTGAATAAATGAGACGACTCTTTGAATAAATCAGACGACTTTGAATAAATGAGACGACTCTTTGAATAAATCAGACGACTCTTTGAATAAATCAGACGACTCTTTGAATAAATCAGACGACTTTGAATAAATCAGACGACTTTGAATAAATGAGACGACTCTTTGAATAAATGAGACGACTCTTTGAATAAATCAGACGACTTTGAATAAATCAGACGACTTTGAATAAATGAGACGACTTTGAATAAATCAGACGACTCTTTGAATAAATCAGACGACTTTGAATAAATGAGACGACTCTTTGAATAAATGAGACGACTTTGAATAAATCAGACGACTCTTTGAATAAATCAGACCACTCTGAATAAATCAGACGACTCTTTGAATAAATCAGACGACTCTTCATCACAGATTTCTGACTCACAGTTTAAAGTCTTTGTCGGCTGAGAGTGGAGCTGCACACGGACACATTTCACTCAACAGACTGTGTCATTGTTTCTTTGCTGAAAGTGTATTCCTTGTGGGATCCATAAAGGTTTATCTGATCCTAAATGAACGTATGTTTTCATGCTCTCCCTCCTGCAGATCATCAACTCCTCATGACTCCTCCCTCCCTCCCTCTGACCTGCTGACGGGGCGATTCAGACGACACTTTGTGGGTGAGAAGAAGCAGAAACTGTTTGAATACAATGTCGAGACCCTCGAGACGTTCACACAGGAAGGAAACCCGTCAGAGCTGCTCGCCCCCCCGCCTGCACCCGCTCAGACATGTGACACGCACTGAGCTGACACTCTCAGGTGTGAAAGTGCTCTGCAGAGCTCCACATGTACCGTTTCACGAAGCAGGAGCAGAGTTTGATGCACACGTTCTCTGCAGCTTGAAGAGGTCAGACGGGCTCAGTGGAATTATGGAGATCAGGCTGATGATCAGAAACACTGAGGAGGTGTGAATGTGAAAGATTTCCAGTGGTCATGATCACACCTGCTGTGGGTGTGAATCACACCTCAGACAGTTTCACATAATGAAAATTACATCTTTATTTCCTCTCTTCCATAATGACACATTTACACTTAATCACAAATAAATAGTCTCCATCAGTGTTAGTGTTACCTGACTGTCAGGTGTATGACTGCTCGTGTCCCCGTCCTCAGGACAGCAGACATCCTGTGAGGTCACGAGTTCACTCTGACAATCACACTCTTCAGATCTTGTACAGGCCGAAGAAGTTGGCGTACGAGACACGTCGCAGGTCACTGGGCCGAGATACATTCACATACACACGATCGTGTCTCTGCAGCTGCTGGGCCGAGCCCAGGTAGCTCTCTGTGGTCCAGGAGAGTTTGGTCCGCAGGTGACAGAACCCGGCCCGGTGCGCCTCCATCAGGCGCAGAGGAGTGCTGCGGCCTCCTCGCCTCACAAACATGGTGTGCAGGAAGGACGACTCGGGGGAGCAGTCCTTAAAGGTCAGCTCCACCCGGGAGTAGATGTGGTACAGCCCCGTCTCGTTCACCTGCAGAGCTCCGTCTTCATACCTGTAGGACACGCCCCCAGACGTGAAGCCCCGCCCAGCATGAGGGTCCCAGCGCAGAGTCTGAGGGAACACGGCTCCTTCGATCCGCCCTGCAGGAGGAGAGAGAGAGAGTGGACCAGTGAGGAGCAGAGGATCACTCAGAGAGAGCAGTGTGTGTGTGTGTGTGTGTGTGTGTGTGTGTGTGTGTGTGTGGGGTGGGGTGGGGGTGGGGGGGGGGTCCGTAGCCCCCCTACATATACTCCAGGTGTACCCCCAGCAGCATGTTTCACCCACATGAACACATTTGTAGACGTGTGTTTGTCCAGCGTTTGATGAGTGTGGTCACGGCGGCTCGTTTTTTGCATTCTGACAGAAAACAGGAAGTCGTTTTGAAGCTTTAAATGAAGCTTTATAAAACTGTTCACCTGTCACACTAACACACCTGAGTGTGTGCGAGCTCAACAGCTTCTCTTTATGTTTGATTTCTGGTCATTAAATAAAAATACAGATTAGTGAACAACAAAAAGTAAACAGTGTGCAGGTGTGTCCCTGTGAAGGTGCAGGTGCGTTGTTTCAGCAGGTGTAGTTGTCAGGTGATGAGAGCTGGAGGTCAGCTCACCTGTAAGAGTTTCGGTTTAATGTTTAGGTGTGATTGAAGGTCACTGTCTTCTCTTGTTACCTGTCACATGAGCTGCAGCAGGGCGGTCCTCTCCTCTCCGTGCAGCCTCAGACGGACCTGAAACATCAGCACAGTGTCGTCAGCTCCTCTCCCCCTCACACAGAACATCTCACCAGCTGGTGTGTTTCACTCACCGATCTGCTTCAGCGCGCTGTGAGACTCCGGCTCAGGTTCAGCCTGCAGAGACACAGAAGTCTGATCACCACATGACACACACGCCTGCAGAGGAAATCCTGTCTCACCGGACCTGAGACCACATTCAGGCCCTGCTCTGCATCTTAAATGTCACAGCAGATCTGAGGAGCTAAACTCTTTAAACCATTAAAGTCTGTTCACTTTCCAGCCTCCCACCTCACACCTCCACCTGCAAGTGGCACAAACACCTCACACCTTCTGCTGCTTTGCCAACAGTAAACTGTGCTAGAGGCTACATCCTACATGTGAGAAAATGATGAATACAGACTTAATGTCCTCACAGCCGTTACTCAGGTCTCACTGCTGCTCCTCACACGGCTCCCTCTGCTGAACCACGTTTAACTTGTTCATACAGACATGCAGCTAAAGAGCTTCGCAGAGAACAAAGTACAACCACGCAGACAGACGATTACTGGAGACATGTAGCATGATGTAAAAAAACCCACATGGATCAACATCCCTGCACAGGTGAGGTAAAGAGAGTGTCACCTGTCTCAGCTCCTTCAGCTCTCTCTGCAGCCTGTGGATCTGGAACGCTTCGAACCCGAGCGCGGCGAACACCAGCAGGAACAGCATCAGCACCAGCAGGGCCACGCCGGGACGGACCCCCATGCAGCCCCCACTCTTCTCCCTGCTCCTTTGCCTCACCTGGGGGGGTGGGAAAGACCAGCAGGGCACCAGGTTGGGTTGATGGGGTGGATGCTGCAGACCCCCACCTCCGTCCACGAGGTACACCTGAGGGAGGGGGTAGTTCTGCTCCTGGTTCATGCTGCAGGTCCTGCTGAGAGGAGACACACTGAGAGCCGAGCTGGAGACCTGCCACTTAAAAAAACTCTGCTCAAAGCTCTCACCTCCCACAGACCCCTCCCACACGCACGCATGCACGCATGCATGCACGCACGCACACACACACATACACACACACACACACACACACACACACACACACACACACACACACACACACAGAGGCAAGCTAGTTATCATAAAACCATCACCCAGAAAGTGTCAACCCATCCCCCCGAGGATGCTTCACTTTATGACACTTGATCACAGTTTGGATCTGTGACGTTCAGCTCTGTGTGCATGAACACAGCTGCAGTGAGGGGGGGGCGGGGGGGGCGGGGGGGGGCGAGGTTTCAGCTGACCCCCCCATCACTAACCACCAACACCAACCAGTCAGAAAGACATTTACACGAATTCCACGGCAGGAAACAGTGAGCAACACGATGACTTCATGTCTTACAGGTCACTTCTTACACTGACAGCTTCTTCCCTTGACTCACTGCACGTTTTCACACCTGCACCTGCTCTCACTGTTAACTACAGGTAAAACTCATCACACAAGCCTCGACAGCAAACTCACACAGAAGAAATAAGTGACACAAAAAGAGCTCAAATATGAACCAGATGTAAAAGTGATAAAACAACTGGCTGACAGGGTCAGAGAGGACGAAGCATTTAACGCAGGTGGAACATGAAGATGGAGACAAGTCACCTGAACCAACCGGGAGAAGCAGAAACACCTGCAGCTTTCTGGACGATTCTTCGCTGGCATAAAGATCTTTAACTGTTCAGACTGTCAGTGTGTGTGTGTGTGTGTGCGCGTAAACATGATGCATCAGTTTGAGCTCTCTCATCATCGGTGGGAAGAACACAACTCAGACTGTGTGCAGGAGCTGGTGTAGACAGCGAGGTGAGAACAAGCTGAGTGCTACCTCACAGGCTTACAGGAACAGACACACACACACACACACACACACACACACACGCACACACACACACACACACACACACACAGCACAGGGCGTATAGCTGTGGTCTCTCTGCCACTCTGGGGTCGGCTTCTTTGATACGCAGCGATCTGTCTGTTCTTCAGTGTGGTTAAAACGGTTTCCAGGAGGCTTCATCTCCTTTCTGATGATTAATAAAGAAACCATCAGCTGTTAAGCATCTTCACACCTCAGCACTTCTGCAGTGTGTGTGTGTGTGTGTGTGTGTGTGTGTGTGTGTGTGTGTCTCCTCCCTGTGCACAGACTCTTAAAGTTCAGGACCGGCCCACATCACTGATTCTC